>NW_028327173.1:126505026-126664193 GCF_987537825.1 Furipterus horrens | reverse complement strand
ATCAAAATGTACTTCATGAAACTATTGTATATGAAGCACTTATTAGCCGTAATTAAATGGACAATATGAATTTACTACGTCTTTAGGACTTTGGCTTGTTCTGGTTTAGAGCAAGATGATTAATGCAAATACATATTACTTGAGATAACCATTTAGCAGCTAATTTAGCTAAATTTATTACAGCAGTTAGAGCTTTTTCATTTTAGCAGACGGAGACAAGAACATGCCAAAAGTGGGCGACGTGAATGAGTGCACACTGCCCTCTTGTGGCCAGTCAGCTGGCGCGCTTCTGGGGGTGTGGAGTTGCTGCCACGCATATCCAAGCAATAGCAGCAGGTTTTGCACGTTTCCAGCATCATTTTAAACCATTCTCATCCATAGCACTTTATTTCAGGGATGATTTACTGCACTTTCCCCCTTTACTAGTTCAGAAGTACCCAGATACAAATCAAATCAATTTCGACCTGGCAAGATTTTCGTTCAAGTATCATTTTTAACATCTGCATTTTAAAGCTCTCTTTCAGTGGGTATTTAATGGCACCGTTTCACATTACTGATTGTTTTTACTTGTTCCTTCATTTTGGGCCATATTTCAGAGTCTGTGTGGAGCTGTCGCTCTGTTTGGCTCCAGCCAAATCAATTCTGTGCCACCCTCAGGCCAGCGTTTCTCTCTGACTTGGTTGCGAAATTTGTTTTGTTCCTACATTCCATAAAGTCCCACCAGAATTTCCCCGGACTGGCCGAAGTAAATTTAGTTCACACATGGACTATAAATTCTGCTACACAAGATCAAAAGGAACAGATGCATAAGGACGCGGGTTGGTATTGCTCGCACTAGGGTGAATGATCAAAGGCGGAGGGCTAAAGCATCTTCGGAACCATTCAAATATCCAGAATCTCGAAGAGGTCTACCTCGAAGCTATGAATAAATCCGTGTACATTTGCCTTCGTTACCATCTAATGTCAAACCCATTGACAATATCCACACTGCATTAGGTGTTCTGTGAGCCAAAAAGATTTGTAGTCCTTTTATTCTTCCTTCCACACCATGGCTTCCCAAAGTGCAACAAAGTTTTGCTGCAAATGCTAGTAACTCTCACGAGGGAGATGCTGCTCCACTGAATTGTTGATTTTATTTGTCCTACTAATGGCATTCTACATTAAGCATAGAGAGGGGCACCCTGGCTTGGTGCGGGACCTCCCCTTTCTGCGCTTGAGGTTGTGCAGTCATAACAATGAGCTGGTCCCAGTCTTAATACGCAGTGCCTTCTGTTTTTTCGCTTTTACCCCCAGTGCTGAATAAGGGCCAGTGTGTGACGAAGTACTACCGCTGGATGCAGAAGAATGGAGGCTATATCTGGATACAGTCTAGCGCCACCATAGCTATTAATGCCAAGAATGCAAATGAGAAGAACATCATCTGGGTGAATTATCTTCTTAGGTATATTTTCTAATTCTTTTTGCTTCTGTTTCAGTTATAAGACAGTCAGCTCAACGGTTAATAACTGACATGTGGTATTATCTTTTGATAGTATCTGGTGTAGAATTATGTGGAAATTCTGCTTTTCTTTCCATAAAATTCCACCAAAAAAAATGTGAAAACATCAAAATTATGTTGGAAGGGACTTTCAGGGTAGATTCACAACATTTTCAATAATTCTTGGTCTGTCAACATTTGGGCAGCTCTGCAGAAGTTGCTTGGGTTTCTCCATGAATGCTCAGGCCGTAAAAAGGACACAGACTTTTGCCTAAAGCTGAAGCCTTCAAAAGCACCTCTTTCTCCCCACCTCATGTCCACATCTTCACACACTCCAATCCTTGTGAAAATTAAGCAAACAGGGATGAAAAAGAAGTGGTAGGATGCATCATAGGGTATTCCAGCCCTTTGCAGTGCTCAGCATGTTGCATAGGATTTGATTGCTTAGGCTTTAAAGTTTCGGTAAGCAAAGCAGCTTGCTTTGCTAGAATCAAGATACCATCAGGATAAGAATGAAGGCAATCTTCTTTTGCCTGCTCTGTGATCTCAGGCAAGCTTTACAGCTGTTTTAATGCGTCCTCAAATTTGCATCCACAAATGTGACCAAGCTCAACAGCTTCCTAAATTCTAGGGTGTAACACCATTTCTCAATCCTTTCTCACTTTCTGCCTTTGGATTCAAACTAGCAAAAAAGTAACCAAGACCAAAGCCTAGGTGGTCTGTGTTTGGGCCAACTTGCTGGGAGGTTCTCCACCAATTCTGTCATGGAGCTATCTGAATGTTCGGCCCGGTTCCCTCCCACCACTGTCATTCCAGTCTTTGGCTTCTCTTGGCCTGCAGCCACACAGCCAGGCCCACACAAGGTCTGAGTAGGAAAACTTCCAATAGGTCTTATGAATGGAAGTTGTTGCCCTTTGGCTGATAATCTAGACAGGGAGTGCTTCAATCCCATTTTTCTTTAAGACAGCCAAATGGAGCTGAGATGCTGACAACCGTGGCTCATCAGCACACTGACCCTTCAGACTGTGTTCCTGCACGTTGGTGATGACTTGAAGGCATGAATGTGCTTGCTACCAATAGCATATCCATCAGACACTAATGATTATTGCTCTAGAGAGGGTTTTAATGGGCACCACTTAAAAGAGTCTTCATTTATCTACTTTCTTCTTCCTTTTTTTGTCCTCTTCTACTCTATATTAATTCTCTCTAAAGGTATGTGTATTTAATGTGGATTTCTCTGAGGCCTGATTTTCATGTAATCATGTGTTTGTGACATCAAGAAATCCTTTTACATAGGGGTTATGAAACAGTGGCAATATGTCATACAGAAAGTTATAAACACATGCCCAAGAGAAAGCAGAATAAGGTTCTATGGTATTGATAATCTTTTGCTAGGCAAAAATGGAGTTGTGCCATTATTATTAAGAATTAGACATAAGTAACAGGGACAATCATAGATGAGATGTCTATCTCCAATGCTGACGTACCTTAGGGTACTAAAACAGTGGAGGTTGTTACTGCCATTCAGTGAGATTTCTTCCTATTTGGATCTTTCTTAACTGCACTATCAGCCTCACGACTTCCTACCCTGCCTCCAAATGGATGGCATGAGAGCAGTTAAGGAGAGGTCAGGCAACGCAGCTTTGGATCCACACTATTCGATCCACCTAGGACCACATGGTACAAGCTCATGAGTGTTTGGTGATTCTAGTGCATCTAATTACATATGGAGAGAAAGGAATCTGTTTTCATACCAAAGACAAGTCTTCGGGCTCAAGGGCCTCAATCTCAGACATGCTAGACCTGTTTTAGCTAACCTAAAGGCTCACCCCGAGTTCAATAATAAAAGGCAGTTAAGTTCTATGACAACTGACTTGTGAGCCTCCATGCTGTCCAGAGCAAAGGCATTAGCAGAAGAAACTTCCCAAAGTATGAGTTTTGGTGTCAAAACTCATTGGTATCACTTTTATAGGCTAGAGATCTCATGAGAAAAGGACCTGGCCTTGGCAAATAGCAATTATTGACATTTGTTTTTCTTTCCCACATTCTTGTTCTTTGTTCTTCCCTGAGCAGTGTTATTATGCTCCTTCTTCCTACTCAGAATCCCTCACTTCTGGGCCCCATCCAGCTTGTCCTCTGTTCTGAAATTATGATTCCTCAGTCTTCTTCCCACTTCCTCACAAAGCCTGGTAGATTTACAGGCTCAGAGTATTCAGAGACTACATTAGTGCTCTCTACCTCCCCACCATTAGTTTCATCTGATTATCTAGAGAAAGCTCTGCTACTGAAGCTAACTCACACTAAGGAGAAAATGCCTGGTAATCCATCTTAGTGAATTAACCTTCCCAGGGACATTTGCAATTTTAGTTACTAAAACAGTGATTCTTTAATATAGGCATTTCACAAAAAAATTAGCAAATGAGTCAGTCATCATCTATTGTAAGACTCTGCTTGGCTAACCATTATGGAAGAACAGGAGAGGCATCTTCCATTTTGAGGCAAGAGACTTGCCTTGTGGCTTCAAATTATAGTTGCCTACACTGTTCAGACCTGGGCCAGCCCAGGAGTGGCATTTCTAGAAGACAGCTAACTCAAACTGACCTAATACTCTCTTTTCCAGAAGAGGCTTGCTCCTGAATTAAAAATAGAACAAAAATTAAACATGTTTTTGCAAGTGGGTTTAGATCCATTCTGTTAGGGCCTCTTTCATTCTAGGACTCTACCCACTGCAATCAGATTTCCAGCTAACAGCCTACAGGTGTACACCACATGAGCAGATGAAAATGTGATTGTAATGGGTGTGTTGACAGTTCAGTAGCCATAATGCATGCATCCCAAGGTGCACCTGTGCATCTGTCAGATCTTAGGTGCTGAGGGCTCTGTCCCCACCTCCCATAGCTTTGGAGCCATCTGAACAACTGAGAAGCTCCATCAGGGAGCCAAGACAAGGGTACTGAAGCAATGAACTCATTAGGAGCCCAAGAGAAGATGGAGCATAACAGGAGGTATGGGAGTGAATTGTTCAGAGTACTTTTCATCCTCCCTTCCCCCCAGGTGTTATACTAGGAGGAATATTAAGCAGCACAGTTCCCTGGCCTCCAGTGGTACCTAATTATTTAAAAGCTTTTTAGTGGCTTTCATGTAGTGTTTGGGCATTCAATCACTGTAGCAGGGTGCACCTGCACCCCAGCACATGCAATCCAAGCTTCTGTAAAGTCCTGTGATGAACTGAGAACTGATTTCATGTTTAGTTTTTTAAACTCTCTAAATTCCAAAAGTTTGGGGCAAAGAAGTAGGAAGAAGATGGTCAAAAGCAAACCATACAGAATGGGTGTCTGCACTCCTGATGAATGCCTCCCTCCCCTCAGTAATCCTGAGTACAAGGACACGCCAATGGACATCGCACAGCTGCCCCATCTGCCAGAGAAAACTTCAGAATCCTCAGAGACATCCGACTCTGAGTCAGACTCTAAAGACACCTCAGGTATTACAGGTATTACTACTTCTCCATGTTCTGCAGTTACGGCTTGCCTTTCCAAACATGAGGGAGGAGTGGGTCGCGGCCAGAGGGCCACCGTCAGAGCATAGCAACTGGACAGACTTGATGTAGAAACATATAATAACATCAAGTTATTACTGAGCCTCTCCATCTCTGTCTCTCTCTCTACACACACACACACACACACACACACACACACACCACCACCACATACATATGTACACACCTATATGTGTGTGTATATATATTTTAATACACACACACACACACACATATATATATATATACACATATATACATATATATATTCTGGTCTGTCCAGAAGGTATCCAGTCCTGTAATATGAAAAAGAGACATTTATTGAAGATACAAGATACAAGAAACATTGTACATAGGACAATGACACCTCAGTCCCCTTAAAAATAGGCACCTTGGGACCTCACACAGCTGCCCCGTCATGTTTTCCTGAATCTCATTGACAGTCAAAGATGATTTTAGTTTTGGGAAAAGCCAGAAGTTGCAGGACACCAAATCTGGGCTATAGAGGGACTGAGTCACCTAGGTGATTTGATGTTTTGCCAAAAACTCTGCACGAGACATGCATGAGCGGGCTCATTGTCACGATGAAGCTGCCAATCACCAGTTGCCCATAGCTGTGGCCTTCTGAACCATCCAAATAGCTTCCATGGAGGAATGTTCTAGCTTAATGCAAAATTTGATGCAGATTTATTGCTCTGCTCGCTCAGTCATTTTGAATGCAATGGCCGCACAGTACACATGCTCACTCAATGGTGTTTACACCACCCCCACTGACTAGTGCAATGAAGTCCATTGTTCACACATGTGCACTCCAGTCCACTCTCCTTGGCTGCCAGGTTACATCAAAGTCATGCAAACCATTCTCGTTATATTAACAATGGCTGGACTTTTTCTGGACAGGTGTGTGTATGTGTGTGTGCACATAGGTATATTGTGGTGCATAAATATGTGTACACAAATATACTTTGTGTCAGCTATCCGCTGGCCACACAGAAGGGGCCCTGCCCTGACCCCAAGCTGGCTCTGGCCTCTTTACCAGAAGCAGATAGCAGGACTGTCTCTGATGCTCCAAGGCAGACTGACTTTGCACCCCAAATATTAACACACACCAAGCTGGAATTGAGCCTCTAGAGTAGGATACTTACTGGTAAATGACTCAGGGTACTGGACTGTTGCTCGTTTTCTGAATCTATACAGAACAAATCTATGTTTTTCCATATCAAGTTATAGACAGTGGTTACATGATTTGTCCAAGGTTCTAGTCCTGGCTGCCACCCAAAAGCATCACAGCAGAGCCAGAAAACCAGCATCATTCCTAAATCTTCTGAGGTTGTATTACCAGGAAAATCTATTCTCTTTAAAATATATTGGATGGCTAGGGGTCCAGCTGCTACTCCCCATCGATATAGCTCCTGCTATCCAGGTTCTTAAACACATATCCCTCCACCACAGATACAGCCTCAGGGAAGCAAAGGAGGTGAGGAGCACCTACAGAGGATCTGATTGTCTTCCTCTCTCCTAAACTGCATTCATCTGAAAGTTCTGTGCTGGGGCAGAAGTTCTAGAATAAACAGCCTCTGCTCCTCATTTATACCGTGAACAAAAAAGACAAAAATCCCCTGCCCCTTATATTCTGCAGTAGTTGAAAGAGCTAGAAGTTAATAAAAATTAAATAAAACATACAGTGAATTAGATGGTGGTAAATGCTATAAAGAAAAATAACTTGAGGAACAGAGTGTGATTTGCAGTGAACAAACAGTCTCCAGTGGAAAGTGCAAGCCCTCTTTAGAAAATCACCTTGCACACCATCATTTTTCTGTGTCGCTAACACCTTATTCCAGGTTATTTACTCTGAGTCCCTGAGTAGTTTTGCAGGGCCTCTCAAACGTTAATGCGCCTGAATCACCTAGGGATCTTAAGTACAAAATCAGAATCCGTAGGTCCGGGTGAAGCCCTGCGATTCTGCATTTGTAACAAGCCAGTGCCACTCCTCCATGAACCACACTTTGAGTCAAGGTCCAGCTAATCTAGGCCCTCAAGAGAAAAAGACCAAGCTTTAAGTACCCAAGGTAGTGGAGAAGCTCAGGATGGGGAACACATCTCCCCCACAACACCCGCCAAGCTCAGGATGGGGAACACATCTCCCCCACAACACCCGCCAACAGGTGAGAAATGGGTCTTGCCCTGCTAATGTGGTGTCTCCTTTGTCTTCTCTCCCCTCTGGCCCACACAGAGGACAATGAGAACTCCAAGTCCGACGAGAAGGGGAACCAGTCTGAGAACAGCGAAGACCCAGAGCCCGACCGGAAAAAGTCGGGCAACACGTGCGACCAGGACATGAACTGCAACGACCAAGGCCACAGCTCCAGCAACCCTGACAGCCGTGACAGCGATGACAGCTTCGAGCACTCAGACTTTGAAAATCCCAAGGCAGGCGAGGACGGCTTTGGGGCCCTGGGCCCCATGCAGATCAAGGTGGAGCGCTACGTGGAGAGCGAGTCGGACCTGAGGCTGCAGAACTGCGAGTCGCTCACGTCAGACAGCGCCAAGGACTCGGACAGCGCGGGCGAGGCTGGCGCGCAGGCCCCCGGCAAGCACCAGAAGCGCAAAAAGAGGCGGAAACGGCAGAAGGGGGGCAGTGCCAGCCGACGGCGCCTGTCCAGTGCCTCGAGCCCCGGAGGCCTGGACGCGGGCCTGGTGGAGCCCCAGCGGCTGCTGTCCTCCCCCAGCAGTGCCTCGGTGCTCAAGATCAAGACAGAGATCTCAGAACCCATCAACTTCGACAACGACAGCAGCATCTGGAACTACCCACCCAACCGGGAGATCTCCAGGAACGAATCCCCCTACAGCATGACCAAGCCCCCCAGCTCTGAGCACTTCCCGTCCCCGCAGGGCGGTGGGGGCGGCGGGGGCCTGCACGTGGCCATCCCTGACTCGGTCCTCACCCCCCCGGGCGCCGACGGGGCAGCCGCCCGCAAGACTCAGTTCAGCGCCTCCGCGTCCACCAGCGCGTCTTTGGCCCCTGTCACCTCTGACCCTCTGTCACCCCCGCTCTCTGCGTCCCCACGGGACAAGCACCCCGGCGGGGGTAGCGGGGGCGGCGGGGGCGGCCCCAGCACGTCCAACTCCTTGCTGTACACTGGGGACCTGGAGGCGCTGCAGAGGTTGCAGGCGGGCAACGTTGTGCTCCCACTGGTGCACAGGGTGACCGGGACCCTGGCGGCCACCAGCACGGCCGCACAAAGGGTCTACACCACGGGCACCATCCGCTATGCGCCCGCCGAGGTAACCTTGGCCATGCAGGGCAACCTGCTGCCCAACGCGCATGCTGTTAACTTCGTGGACGTTAACAGTCCCGGCTTTGGCCTTGACCCCAAGACGCCCATGGAGATGCTCTACCACCACGTGCACCGGCTCAACATGTCAGGACCATTTGGCGGCGCCGTGAGCGCGGCCAGCCTGACGCAGATGCCCGGGGGCAACGTGTTCACCACTGCGGAGGGACTCTTCTCCACGCTGCCCTTCCCTGTCTACAGCAACGGCATCCACGCGGCACAGACTCTGGAGCGCAAGGACGACTGAGGCGAGCGCCCCGTGCAGGCGTTCCGCTTGGAGGCATCGTCAGCGTTTTTCGTTTAGACCTTTAATTCTAGCACTTTGAATTCGAGCAGGTCAGCATCTTCGCGCAACATGAAGTTCCCCATGCCATCCCCTCTTTCTTTAACTTGACTTTATTCTTTCCTGTAAAGATATGTTTATTTTTGGCCTTCAGAGGATCAGATGACCAGTTGCCTGCCGTTTTGTCTTCTTCTAAGATGTGTGTTGGGTTGTTTTGCTTTCCTTTGCATCTTTGTTAAGATGTCTTTAATGTGTATATGCCTCTGCCATGCAATACTCGGTCTTGTGGTCAAGAGATTTCTCCAGTGACAACCATTGGGGTTTTTTCATAGAGATCTTGATGTGATCAAGATTGGAAGAGACAAGCATAAACAATGTGCCCTGTTTGACTAAGTCAAATGAATTGGGGTGGCTTTTGTTTTTGTTCCTAATTCCTTTAAAAATAGGGGGATAGTATTTTAGAATTTTATGCAGAATTTAATTCTCTTTTTATGGTTAAGATTTTAAGATTTTCTTACTTGCACATAAAAAAATAATTTGGTTTCTTAAACTTAATTTCTGGCCTGTGACTAGAATGTTTAAAAAACAAAAAACAGTTGGACTAAAATGTTAATTACTGAAACATTAACTTAATTTCTAAAACCATGGTGCTATCATTTATTAATCTGTAATGTCTTCATACAAAATGCAGCTCTTGGGCTGGGTTTGGGGGGGGGGAAAAAAAATGTGTTCTGTCCTGGTCTGAAGTCCATTGCTCTGCAGTCTCCTTGGTTAGTTAAGACAAAGCCCTCATTAATGTTTGCTGCAGGACTTAAAATTTTTTACCTCCTGACTAACAAACATAGCCTCACATTAAATTTAAGGGGTCAGTAAAGCCCTTTTTAAAGGGGCTTTTGGAAAACTCAGTCAGTTTAGATACATACTGCCTTTTGTTGAGCTGTGGTTTTTTGTTTTTGTTTTTCCTTTTCTCAGTCTAACTGAGGCTAATTTTTGCAACTTCAATAATTTTGTAGTAAAAGAAGGAAACATATTTAACATATTTTAATTTTGTTCATTTCTGCTAAAAAAAGAGAAAAAGGAAGGTTGTATTTGAGGGGACTGATCTGATTTGATGGAATTTTTTTCCCTTTGGTTCTCTCTTATTTCTAGGTTGGAACCAATACAGTTTAAAACTAAAGAATGGGTTAATAAGCTTCAAACAGATAACTACAACTGAAAACTGCACATTAAGTACAAAACAAGAAAAATAAAAAGAAAAAATATCCTATTTTGTCTTTGTTGCCAGAAATCAGTGTAGTGTCAAACACTCCAAATGACTGTCAAGTATAAATTCTTCTTCCACTCCATTTTTGGCAGCTGTTTGTTAAGGCATCTAATAACAGATGTGAGAACTGTAATGTGTGCAATGTGTACGTGTCCTTGGCTGTCGTCCATTGCAGTTTCAATGTGTGTTTCTATATGCAGTATATACTAAGCTAACGTAGTTGTTTTGTCCTTTGTCTTCTCTGTGCTCTATCTCTAGTCTGGAGTGGTCCAGTCCCATTCCTGCAGTCCTAGTGAATCAGTGATTCTTGGGGGTTAGTGATTTTTGTGTGGTGGCCTTCCTCTGTAATGTCACCCCTATGCTGCTTCTGCTGTCTGTGAACCTTCCGTTTCACTTTCTAAAATCCCTGCTGTTGCTTTGCTGGTGTATATTCTCCTGACCTCTCCTTTCTCCCCCTCTCCTACTCCTCTCCCCTTTTCCTTCTTCCTTCTCAAAAGTCTTTTTCATTCTCAGAGATAAAAAGACTCTTAACTAGCTCAAGGTTAATGGAGCCATTTTTCCCACATGGAATTCTGGGTATGACTCTTTCTTCTGGAGTGCAACTCAAAGCACTGAAGAATATTGCTCAGATATATGAAATAAATTGATGCCATATAGCCTCAGTTGTTAACATTCCCAGAGTCCCTTGTGCTCTACCTATAAGCAGTGGGTGCTTTTCTTTGGTTTCCTTCCAGGTTGGCTGATGGAGCAATATATCAAGCAATTACCAGTGAGACAGAAAACTATTTCAAAGGTCAACCAACATTTTTTTTAAAAAATAGAAGGGGAGGGTATAAGGGAATATAGAATTGTCATATATATTTGTTTATGCGTGCAATGCTACTAGAGTAACTCAGCTGTCCTTTGAATATCACTGTGTTGAGTGGATTCCTCTAGGACCTTTAATCCCATGGGTTGGGCCCAAACCATGGTGGATTAATGACAAAATGAAGTTAAATGCCACAGATTTTACTAGTGAGCTTAGCTGAAGGATTTAATAGTTTTAGAAGGTGAAGAAGGCTAATCATGAAATTTAAAGATTAATTTTGGAAGCTCTACTCTAGCTATCGAACAATCAAAGGAATGCACCTATCAGCTATAAAAAACAGCTAGACAGCTGTTTGTTTTTTTTTCTTTTTATAAATGTTTCTGTGTTGTGTCAAAATGACTTCTGGTGATTTAAACTAACAGATAATCACAGCTGCTGTCTAAATCCATAATGTTAAAATTACAAAATGAAAAAAAAAAATTCATTACCTGTGAAGACTGTGTCTGTGTTTTTAACTATTTCTTGTACAAATATATGAAAACTTTTATGAGGAGACTGGTGCCAAGTAGCTGAATAATGGGGAAAGGGATATTCTGTTCGTAAAAATCTTAGCAGTGTTACCAACTCTACAACCTATATATATATATAAAAATTAAAACGTTACAAAGCGACAGCTATGGTACATTTGTTTTGTGTGAAGCTAACCGGACCTAACTTCCTGAGTGCCTGGCTTATTTTGAAACACTTTTTTTTCATTGACCATTGATAATGCTGCAAATCAGAAATGTACATACTTCATTTACAACAGGGTTCTTTTTATACTTTTGTAGATTCTCATACATGTCACATACATGATTGTCTTTATGTAACTTAATTTTTTCATCCGCAGGTGCCATTTTCATAATAAACTTCTCTTGGATTTGTTACTATCTGGCATCATTTCTTTTACATGTAACCATCCTAACTAATGAATGCTGGTAGTATTTGTTTAAGCAGGTACCTTGGTCATTATTCTCGATTAAAAAAAAAAAAAAGTTTTAAAAAATACATCCGTATTTTTGCTAGTTTTGGGGGGGGAAATGCATAGCTGTGTACCGATGAGGCTGACAAGGCACAGATTAAGATGCTAATCCAAATACTACACCAAACTTGCAACCATCCTAAATTTTCAGCTACCCCAACTCATTGTCATACTGAGCATTACTATGCACATTATCAAAGCTGAACGATGGGCCTGCAACATTAACCACTATGGGAAGTGTGCATTTTTTTATTAATGCACAGTAAGTATAACAGTTTTCATACATTAATCATTTTAAATGCACTCAATATCTTCATTTATTATAAGCTATAATGTGTAACCAACTATTCCATTCCTTATATCTTCTCTTTATACTAAATATGTATTTTCTTTCTCCCGACAAGCTGAGTAAGCTATGGTTGTGCTGTGTGATTGGCCAGGTCAGCATGCAGCCTGTTGTGTTTTAAGGCAGGTCAGCTGGCTAACTCAAAAATAAAGAAAACTTCAGTGCTATCTCAAAGTTAAGGATGTAGATGAGTCACCTGTTAAATCTGTGCTTTCCATAAAATGAAGAGATATGATTGAGCTAAGCTGAAAGAAAAGGCAAATAATTTTGCCCAAAAGCTACCAACTATAGCAAATCTTATTCACGAGTTTAAGTGTTCAGTGACACTTGCCAGTTGGAGGGCACTGTTTTATTAATGGAGAATTGCTTCAGACTGGTGGGTGTGCAAATGTGTTTATGGTTGTGGAGCCCTCGATTTCTCTTTATGGCTCCTTAAAATAAGCACTTAAAAATTAGAAATAGGGAGAGGGTGATTGAAAACACACAACTGGATTCCCCAACTACTTTTCCAAAATGTATCATTCCCTTTTGCTCTTGAGAAGAATGTAGTATAGCAAGACTTAAAAGTAAAAAAAAAAAAAAAATGAAGCTAGAAACTCAATCCTGAATGGATGATAGGGAGTGTTGAAGCCAGATTACCCAAAGCACAGTCTATAGGCAGTGATGGAGCTGGCTGTCAGTGGCGCCTCCAGAGCTTTGCATAGCAGAGGCTCTACAAAGGTAGAGGGGCAATTGTGTGTGTGGGATCAGGCTGAGGCTCCGTTGGTTGAATGACAATGTTGGTCAGCCATGACACTTTACTTCAGCCTGTGATCGAGATGTGGAGCCAGTGGAGGCTAACAAGGAAACCCAGACATGATGGTGGGTGAATTGAAATCCTCACAGTATTTGGAGTTTCTGCAGTAGCCATGGTAATACTTACCAAGTTCAAGCCTCCCTTAACATCATCAATAAGTTCCCTATTCTTTATTTGTTTCCATCAATGCTAAAATATATCGCTAGTGAAATAAAGGACATCTCTCAGCCAGAATGATGTTCTGGGCTCAGACCCACTGGTAATCGTGAAGCCCTGGCCACTGCTGCAGCACAAGGCTAGCAGTCAGCCAAGGCCCTGAGCTCCCCCAGAGGACCAAGACCTCCCCCTTGCCAGGCTGGCAGCAAGTCAATTTGTCAAGGCTCCAGTTTGTAGGCGATGAACAGAAAAGAGATCACTGGCCAGCTCTCCACTCCTTTTCTCCTTCCCAACTGATACCTACATTTGTTCATTTGGCAAAGAGGAACAAGAAAGAAGATAAAGCCATAGGCAGGACAAGAGGGAAGATATGCACTCAGTGGAGTATAAAGTGGTTTCAGACTTTGTGGACTGTAACCTCTACCCATCTCCACACACTCCAAGACGAAGCCTATTTATATTGAGCGTATTTAAAACAATTTAAAACAAACTTGGCCCATGCATTTCATTAAAGGTAAGAGATGGTGCATATTATCAAGCTCAGAAGATAATCTGTTCAAGCCAAGAAGATTATTATCCATTTTCCAAAAGTAGAAAAATCTGAGGACTTGGGAGAAAAGGAAGAATACCTTTGCCAATACTTCATATCATGTAGTGAAAAAAAAAAGACGAACTTTATTCTTGAATGTGATTCCCAGAGAAGGATGACAATTAGTCTTGAGAAACAATTCTGGGATGCTAAGGGAAGCGAGCACTCTTAGATGCTCTTACTTTCCTGTGTCTCCTAGGAAACCATTATAAAGAAGGGGGGCTCACCTGACAAACTCCCCACGGGCACAAATCACGGCTTGTTCACCTTCATGTCCTACCACAGTGCCTAGCTCAGTGACTTACAAATAGTCTTGGCTCAGTAAAGACATGCTGAATATTGATGGATGAGGACATGTGAAAAATGAAAATGAAACCTAACTTATCAAGAAGCAAAGATTCCGCTAGAAATGGTCATGTGGTTTGGAAGGATAACTTGAGTTTCCATTAAGAAAGGAATAGCAAAATGGATAAAGCTGCAAGCTGATTCACTTCCTGCTTTCTCAGGTATTCCAAAAGTCTGCAAAGAGTTGGCGATTAATAAATGTTGGCTGGAGGATGTCTGTGTGTGTCCACATACTATCTATTCTATATACGGCAATAAATTAGGTAAAGCAAATATGGAAAGGAGGAAGAGGAGAGCCCAAGCACTTGGTAACTAAGTAAACTTTTGACATTTTATCCCATGGACAGCTAAGTAAATGGATCTTAGATTCACAAGAAGGTACCATTTAATAGTGTATCCTCACAGATGAGCATTGAGATATATAGATTCAGTTGTCATCCAGAGACTCTCATCCACTGAGAGTCATGTAGAAATCACATCTCTTTTCTACTGGTGACGGTCTTTCTAGCCCACTGACAGATAGTGATAATTTTTAGAGGGCGTTAAAACTGAAATATTACCTCCAGAGTTAAATGGACTAAGTCTAAATTCTCTTCCATCTGAGTGGCCTTCACATATATGAAGCTGAACATCATAGTTTTAATAAATTTCTGGACTAATTGTCACCTGTTATTTCAACTGTTCCTCTACTGGCAGGTGGCAGATCCCCTTACCAACCTAGTTATCCTCATCTAGGTGCACCAGAATTTGTCAAAGCCCCTGTATTGACTTCCTAGGTCTGCCTTAGTACCATAAACTAGGTGGCTTGAAACAACAGAAATTTATTCTCTCATGATTCTGGAGACTAGAAGTCTGAATTAAAGGGCCCAGCAAGGTTGGTTCCTTTGGGAAGACTCTGAGGGAGAGCCTGCTCCATGCTTCTCTCCTAGCTTCTAATGGTTACCAGCCTTCCTTGCCATTCCCTGACTTGTGAATACATCTGGTCTCTGCCTCCATCATCATGTGACCATCTTCTCTGTGTGTCTGTGTCCTCACATAGAGAGTTCTCCCCACTGTGTGTGTCTCTCCCCTCTTCTAATCAGGATGCTAGTCATATTGGAACAAGGGCCCAGCCAGCTCCAGTATGACATCAAGTAAGTACATCTACAAGACCATATCACAAGGAGATGGAATTGGGTTCACATGCTGAGGTACAGGAGTTAGAAATTTCTTTTTGGAGAACACAATTCCACCTATAACAGCCCCTACTGAAATGTGGCTCCTTGGACCAATTATAGCTCCAGGTGTAATCTGGTGTCTGCCTAAGAAAGAAGTCCTATTACATAATCTTGCTCAAGACTTGCAACTCTTAATTAAAACAGCCTGAGTTCACAGTCATTTCTTAGTAGTCAGATAAGATTGTTATCTCATCTTGAGCCTCTAGTCAATCAGAACACCTTGATTCTTTTCATAAACTTTTGTTAAGGTGAGTCTCTCACCTTCCATAGCCCTTATGCAGTGCTGGCATGTGCTTAGGTGAGAAGCAATTTAAAGAAAAAAGGTCACTGGCTCACTAGGAATGAAAGGTAAGCACAAACCTGTCCTGTGCATACACAGTTCTCATTTTCATTGTATTGAGTTGGCCAAAAAGTTTGGTTAGTTTTTTCTGTATGATGGCTCTAGTAGTGCTTAGTTGTCTTTATCTTCATGTGAAACAATTTAATTACATTGTATTACATTGTCATATCAGCATGCATTAAAAACTTATCAAAATTGGTGAATTTTTGTGCAGCCTTTTTAATATTGAATATGGAAGAAAACATGCAACATTTTCAATGTATTATGCTTTATTATTTCAAGAAAGGTAAAAATAAAACTGAAAAACCAAAAAAATATATATATATATATATTTGTGTAACGTATGGAGAAGGTGCTCTGACTGATTGAACATGTCAAAAGTGATTTGCGAAATTTCTTGGTACTATTGACATTTTGGCCAAATAATTCTTTGCTGTGGAGCTGTCTTACACATTGGAAGATGTTTAGCAGCACCCCTGGCCTCTGTATACTAGAAACCAATAGTGGAAGGTGGCTGACATACTCAAAATATCCAAATCAATTAGTGAACATGGAAAATGTCTTTTATTTTACAGAAAAAAAAGGGGGACTTTTTGGCCAACCCAGTAATTTACATGCCTTCTGAGACTACTTCACTCAGCCCCACTGGAGAGAAGAGACCTGGCCCTAGTATTTATGGAACCCTGGGGAACAGGTACATTTACACAAACCTTCTCAGTAGGCTACTCCTTTGTAAGTAAACTGAGGCAGGGAAAAAATAGCCATGAGAAGGAAAGTGAAAGAACTAGAAGGGGGAAAACTACCATATTGGTCATTTTATAGAGCAGAACTGGAGTAAGAAGTGCCATGACTCCTATTACTATGTATAAAATCATTTAAAGTTCAAGGAAGAATCATGAGGCCAAACACATCAATATTCTGAAATTGACTAGGCCTCCATTTGTCCTCTTTTATGGATCAAAATCAAAGAGAGATTAGTATAAGATTGTCTCGTACTTTTCTAGGGACAAAATACTTGTTTTTCATTCTTCTGTTCATCATTCTCTGTTTGGCAGTCATATGATACACTAATAGGAATGGCCCAGATAATGTTTCTGTGTTGAAAGAATCTATTTAGAAAAATAAAATTAATTTCAGTTTAAAAAATAATAATGTATGTAAACTATTAAAGCTACTTTAATAGAAAAAAAGGGAGCAGAGGGTGAGGAGGCAGCTCTTGCTTATACTGAAGAAGTTCTAGATTTATAGAGGAAGTGTCAGAAACAGGATGTAATATCCATGTGACCCCCCTAAACTCCCCCACACAAAACCATTATACCCTTGATGAATTATTGACTTTAGAGTTTTATCTGTGCCATGAATAATCACAAACTTGGGAGTCTCGGGGCACAGTTCATAAACAAATAATTATATCACAATGATAATTTTTCAGGAATTACAACATCAATCATGGCCATGTTATTATCAAGTACATTTTCTGGTTGCCTCTATTCATCAAGCCCTCCTCCTTCTCCACCCTTCTGCACCACACAAGCAAAACTCATCACCAGATTGCCTCTTATTTACACATCATTCAAAGCAGGACAGGGCAGGCTCACACAAAATGGGCCAACCCAGCATTTATGAGAGATGAGTTTTCATTAAGAAAGTTCAAATTAAATGCACTGAGAAAGATGGAGTGGGAGAGAATTAATTATTTCAGACTCCCCCAAAGAAGCATCTCTGAAAAGATTTTATTCAGAAGATAAAAACAGAGGGAAGGTTTATTTCATTGCAGACAGTACTAATAAAGAAAAAGGAGTGAGTTTCTCAAAGCCAAGGAAATAGCAGCAATAATGTGCCACCTTTAAAAAAAATAATAATGGCTACTCATATGTATAAAGCGTGGCCCCTGTTCTATAGCTTCCTCCTTCAGGTGGAAAAGGTGAGTGGAGATGGGTACAGACCTTGGGAAGAGTATAAGTACCTTATCCAAATCTACATGCAAATGTGTAACAGTGCTGCCCAGGATGGCCAAGTCTGACCTGAGCCACTTTACTATGACTAGTACAGGGGGTTAGCATTTCCAAACCCAATGACAGGCCAAAAACACCTCAGCCAAACTACTTTGCTGTTTAGTATCACTTAAGAGTCATTGGCCTACTCCTTAGATAATATGTTCAGCTCACAATTCAAAAGAGAAATAATTAGCAAAGCAACGCAGAGATCAACAGTTGGATAATAAGGTTAAATCTTTAATACAGTGGTGCTTACCATTAATTCCTTGTCAAGAGAACTTTTTCATTGGCCCTTGTTTTGTTTCTAACTGGTAAGCTATGCAGGCAAAGTAAGGACCACCAGGGAAAATATTTAAACTCCTGGGAAGTATCTGAGACAATCCAGTCTCCTGGTAACACCTCACTCTTGAGGACCGCCCTTGAGAGGCATATGTCCTGAGCTGAGATCAGATTCTCTTCTCTTTGGAATCAAAATGTGTCTAGGAGAAGGTAGAGCTGGTGCCCAGCAGTGAGCAGCATAGGTGGGGGAGGCAACGCTGTCCGGCATTGGCTTGGCAAGAGTATGGGTCAGGGAGGACTGGACATGGCTTTATCAGCTCCAAACCCCACCATCAGGCAACCATCATATAGTGTGAGGTTTCAAAGACCCTGCACTACATCTAAACATTGTCTGCTCTCTCTACCTCTCTCACGTAAAAATCTTCCAGTTGCTTAAATGTACTTGGGCTATTGTGAAGTCAACCTTCCTTCAGACTAATCTTTACAAACAAACTCATTAAAAAGAGGGGATGTGGAATGGGGAGGAAAAAGACAGACACAGCTCCCAGTCCACAGCCCAGTGTGACTTCTGAACATTCCTTCAAAGCATCTTTCTCCCCCAACAAGATGCTATCTTCACCAGCAGGCCAAATCTCCTCTCCTCCTCCCTCCTTCCCCCATACAAGGGCACCACCTCTGGGGGTCATTTCTTGCCCTCACACCACGCCCAGCTCCCCTCCTCTCACTGGGCCCTGCCCTGGCTCCCTGCCTCCCTCCCTCCTGCACTGCAGGAGCTCCCCTGGGAGACAGTTTCCTCCTGGGGGGCAGTTTCACCTCTCTTGGCTACTCTCCTCCTCCTCACCACCCATCACCCCACCCAGGATGTGAGGCCCTCAAGCCAGCCAATAAACCGAAGATCCTTTGGGAAAATCTACTCTGTTTTAGAAAGCTGTGGAAGGGCTGATTATAAATTTTCAACATTTTAATTGTGAGTCACATTGTGTGATCCAAAAAGTGCACTCTTGTGGAACTGCTAAGAGCTCTCTGAGCTGAACTTGTGTAAGTTCCTGCCCCTCGCCTTCCTGGTAGAAACATCCTTCTGATAGAGGGGAGCTGACCAGCAGGAAGAAAGCGGGGAGGAATAAGGAGGCTCACATAATCCATAAGAGCGGTCTACGCTGGCCAAAGTCCTCCTGGCATGAGCTGTTTCTGTAGGTTCCCATTGACTCATCCAAGAGGCCTCACATGCCTGCAGTTCACAAACTGCAGCACACGCCTCTGCTCTGGGGTCACGTGGAAAAATAAAAGACTTCTAACCAGTAAGAGGACATTTCTCCAAAATATAAATCTAACTGCTATTCCCTTAATAGTGTTTTCCAGAATGAGGACAGTAGCAATTATTTTTCACTTTTAACATCTTAAATAAATTAAAAGGAAGCGCAGATTTATTTCTCTAGTATTTACGCCTGACTTCCCTACATGCTACGCTGCATTTTTACACAGAGTTGCCCAAGTTAGAGACATTTTTCAGACATTGATTAATCTATAATTCTTTGAAGTAGGGAAGTATTATTATCTCCACTTTACAGATGTGGAAACTAAGACACAGAGGTTAATGACTTGCCCAGAGGTCAGGCATCCAGTCGATTACATAGAGGGTTTTAAACAAAAGCTACCCTTTCTGATCTGAGGCTTAATTCAAGTCTGTTTTAGCACATCTGCCCCATTCACATCAGAGCTGTCTCCTATGTTTGGACACCTCTTACATTTTGCCTGAAGGCCCTTAATATGCTCTTGAAAGACCAGTGCATCCCTCACGTCCTGTCAGCATGTGTCCTCTTCCTAGTCATGCCTCTGCTCATAAATAAGAAATGGCAATTCCTTTCTGGAGTATCTTCCAATGGCTTTGCATCACCAAAGAGTACAATCATTTTAATTTGTATAATAAATACAAGCCCTGTAGCTCTATCTAAACCTAGAATCTGGTGTTTTGATGAATTTCTGGCAGCTGTCCTACAATTAATATACTGAGACTCTACCCTAGCTATGCCAGGAGTATAAAGATGAGTAAAGTATTACCCCCTGCTCTAAGTTGGTCACAAAGTTGAGAGGGAGACGAATGTAAAAGTTAATCATTACAACAGTATGACAAAGTGACTTGACCAACATACAGGCAGGGTGTTAGGGGTGCACCATGCGATGGCAAATAATTCACACTATGAGGGTAGCGAAGTCTCTTGGGAGGAGAAGATGCTTAAAGCAAGTCTTGAAAGAAAGGCAGGCATTACTCATGAGCACTGGAGGAAGAGAGATTTCTGAGAGGCATAGCAATATCACAGAGGCAGGAGAGAGCTTGCAAATAATTCAACATGCCAGAGTATGGCCACATCTACAGCCATGTGTGCAGAGGTGAGCAGAGGTTGGCTGACAAGTTCATGAAATAGGTTTAGCTGAAGCTTTGTTTGCAAGCCGAGCCCTATGCCCTCATTCAGGGCCGCATCTCCCCAAAGGAAGAGGTACCTCATTCTCATGTAAAGGCATGCCCCACTCTCCAAGCCCTCATTCTGTGTCCACTGGCTTCCTATGGGCCTCTTTTTCACATTTTACACAAAGGAGCCATGTAGAAAAGCAGTAGTTCTGTGAGGGACCTACCCTGAAGTTGTATTGAGGAATCTGAGTGGTATTCTATAGGTGATGGGAAGTTTAAAGGATTTATTCAGAGAAGCAACATGACAGTTTTTGTTTTGGAAAGGCCACTCTGATGGCAGTTGAAGGACAGCAATTAGGAGGTGGTTGTAGTTATATGCCAGGTGATAAAGGATGAAGGCCTGGATGAGAACAGTGATGGAGGTGAAAGCAGAGGGGTGGATTTGGAAGCCTCAAGGAAGAGGCTTTGGTGACTGGTTCAATCTGGAGAGAGATGATGGAGAAAAAGAAATGAAAAATGACTCCAATTTTCTAGCTTAGGAATGTGGGGGATGTGGGTGTCACTGATCAAGAGAGAGGCTACAAGAGGAGAAAGGAAAGATTTAAGAGAACTGATGTGTAGGAGGAACTCCATTCTAGCTGTGGTAAGTTTTAAGTGCTCGTGGGGAATCCAGGCAGAAATGCCCAGTGAGCAGTTGGAAAGTGAATGTAGATCTCTAGGGGGAAACCTGTTTTAAACATATATTATCAGAGACATAAGCACTTGGTAGGAGGAGGCATATGTCTCAGGGATTTGCACAGGGGAGAGGGGAATGATAAAAGGACCAAGAACGGAGCACCAGGGGCTGTCAAAGGAGTGAGCGGAGGAATATGAGCCCCTGACACAAACGAGAAAAGTAAGAGGCTAGAAGGAAAATGTGTGTCACAGCAATCGGTGAAGGAAAGGGTTCCAAGAAGGCCAGAAGAAGCAGCATTACAATGCTGCACAGAAGGTAGGTGAGGACTGAGGGTCAAATACTTGTGGCAAACAATGACACAAATGATGGCTACCCTTTCCAGAAATGTGGCTATAAAGAAAATGAAAGAGAGAAGACTTCATTCTTAAGGAGCCACCTTATATTTGGCACTGATTGGCATAATCTGTCTTTGAAAAATTACAGTCTCTTTTTCACTGCTCATATCAAATGGGTACTGGACAAGAAAGCTTGAGGTAAAGTCTCATCCTTGTGGAATCTCCCATGTCACTTTCCTCCTATGTGTATTACATGGATTACCCTACAGTCTAGGCTCTGAAACAAACACTGAAGTGAGACAAGGCACTATGCATGCACTAAGGTCAGACATAGAGGACACTGTGTATCAAGAACTTACTGAACTTGAACTCTTAGTGGCATTTCTCCACAGGGAAATTAATTGATTTTGTTTGACATGATTGTCTGATTATTCACAGTGACTCTTCTGAGATATCCTATATTTTTAAAAGAAACTTCACTTCAAGAAAGAGAAAGTAATGAAGTGTATAATTGATTCTTTATTCTATAGAGAAAGAATGAGTTTATTTTCAAATCTGGCTGAGATGAGGGTTGAGTTATATGGAATCACCAACCCAGCTAAGTCACTATTGCCAATATCACTGTAACAAAGTGTTGGTTGACTACCAAAATCCATTCTTCTTTTTCTCCTTCGTAACAGAATCCAAAACTTGATGTAGGCACAGTGCTGCTGAGAACAAAATTTTATATTTTCCAGCCTCTCCTGCAGCTACATATAGCCATATGACAAAGTTCTAGCCAATGAGATCTGAGCACATGATGGGAACTTCCAAAAACTGAAACCCTGGGACAGCACCTTTCTGTTTCTGTTTTGCCCTTTAACTCAGACATAATAACTGGAGTTCCAGCAGCCAGGTTGGATCATGATGTGATCTTAAATATTGAAGCCGTAGACTAGAATAAGAGAGAAGAGCTTAATTCTGAGGATCATACCGTGCCATCCATTACCTACTTCTGAACATCTTTTACATTAAATTGAATAAACAATTTTGTTAAGACATGTTATTCAGTAAGAGGAGCTTTTATTTTACAACTAAATTCAATTATTTTTCTTTTTTAATTTTTTATTGTATTTTTTCCATTATAATTTAGTCCCCTTATACCCTGCTACCCCTGCAATACCACACTGTTGTCTATGTCTATGAGTCATTTTTCCTTTTTGCTCGATCCCTCTGTCCCTAACTCCCCCCTACCCACCCCCTTGCTGTCATCATGCTCTCCATCTATAGTTCTGTCTACATTTTCCTTGTTAGTTTTGTTTGTTCATTAGATTCCACATGTGAGTAAAATCATATGGTATTTGTCTTTCTCTGGCTGACCTTTTTCACTTAGCATAATGTTCTCCAGGTCTGACAGAAAGGGTAAAATTTTCTTTCTTTTTTTAATGGATGTATTCTATTGTGTAAATTTCCCATAGATGTTTTATCCACTGATATACTGATGGACACTTAGGTGAATTCCATATCTTGGGCGATTGTAAGTAACAATGCAATGAACAAAGGGGTGCTTATGTTCTTCTGAATTAGTGTTTTGGGTCCCTTCAGATATATTCCCAGAAGTGGGATCACTGGGTCAAAAGGTAGATCCATTTTTAATTATCTGAGGTATCTCTGTTCTGCTTTCCATAGTGGCTGCAACAGTCTGTGTTCTCACCAACAGTGCAAAAGGGTTCCCCTTTCTCCACATCCTCACCAGCAACCCTGGTTTATTGAATTGTTGATGATGCCCATTCTGACAGGTGTGAGATGATAGCTCATTGTGGCTTTAATTTGCATTTCTCTGATGATTAGTGACATTGAGTATTTTTTCATATGTTTATTGGTTATCTGTACAGCCTCTTTGGAGAAGTGTATTCAGGTCCTTTGTCCATTTTTAAATGGTATTTTTTTGGGGGGGTGTTGTGTTTTGTAAGAACTTTATGAATTTTGGGTATTAACCCCTAACAGATGTATCAACAAATATTTTTTCCCATTCTGTGTGTTGTCTTTTTATTTTGAAATAGTCCCATTTGTTGTTGTTTTTTTTTTTTTTTTTTTTATTTCTATGCCTGGGGAGATGTACTGTATCTGTTAAAATACAGTATTCCCTCACTTATTGCAGGTATTATGTTCTAGACACCGCCGCGATAGGTGAAAATCCGTGAAGTAGGAACCTTACATTTATTTTAGTATTTATATATATTTTAAGGCTTTATAAACCCTTCCCACGCACTTATAAACTGTTCCCAGTCCCTTATTAACCTTTCTCACTCCCTTATTAACCTTTTCCACACTTTTATAAACACTACTTATGTTCTTAAACATATTCTACACTCTTAAACCTACGTGATTTTAACAACATATGTATACAGTACCACAAAATCCCGTGATATAGCAAAAAATCCATGATAAATAATTAAATACAATATTTTTTAAAATCCTGCGATACAATGAGGCCATGATAAGTGAACTGCAATATAGAGAGGAACTACTGTATTGCTAAGAGTAATGTCCAAGATTTCACTGCCTATCTTTTCTTCTACAATTTTTATGGTTTCAGGTCTAATGTTTAAGTCTTTACAACATTTTCAATTTATCCTTGTGTGTGGCATAAGAAGGTGGTCTAGTTTCATTTTTCTGCACATGTCTCTCTAATATTCCCAACACCATTTATTGAATAAACTAACTTTAGCCATTGTATGTGCTTGCTTCTTCTGTCAAATATTAATTGACTATAAAGGTACAGGTTTGTTTCTGGGCTCTCTATTCTGTTTCATTGATCTATGTGTTTGTTTTTATGCCAGTATCACACTGTTTGATTACTATGGCCTTATAGTATAGTGTGATATTAGGTAGCATGATTCCTTCAACTTTGTTCTTCTTTCTCAGAATCACCATTGCTATGCAGGGCCTTTTGTTATTCCATAACAATATTTGAAATATTTGTTCTAGTCCTGTGAAATATGTCATTGGAATTTTGATAAAACTTGCATTGAATCTATAGATTGCTTTGGGTAGTATAGACATTTTAATGATGTTAATTCTTCCTATCCATGAACATGGTATGTACTTCCACTTATTTGTATCTTCTTGAGTTTCTTTCTTCAGTGTCTTGTAATTTTCCAACTCAGGTATTTTACATTCTTGTTTAGGTTTATTCCTAGGTATCTGATTCTTTTTCAGGAAATTGTGAGTGGGATTGTTTTCATAATTTTCCTTTTTGATAGTTTGTTATTGGCATATAAAAATGACACTCAGACTTCTGGCCAAGATTGAGGCCTAGACTGACATGCTCCATCTCCCTCCACAACTAAGAAGGAATACAATTACCACAAAACCAGAAATAACCAGAAGTTCCAGGAAATAAATAGAAGTTCAACGTATGAAGTTATAAAGAAGTGGTGCTCGTCTGAATGGGTAGGAGGGGCAAAGCTGGGGCAGAGGTGTCAAGTTGTGCTGGCGGCAGCAGCAGCAGTGATGATGGGACAGCGGTAAGCACAGACACCCATATTTAAGGGGAAGTGAGAAGCACGTGGGGAGCATCCCTGGCTTCAGACCAGACCCATCAGCTTACAATTCCAGTGCCGGGGAAGGCAGACCTCCATTGCCTTGGACTGTGAGGCCCAGAGGGGGTGAGGATGGAGGAGGAGGATGCTCCCAGTCTCTCAGTGGAGAATGAATGGCAGGAATCCATCTTGGACCCCCACCTCCACATAAAACGCCACAGCGTGGTGAGAAGGGTCGCCTGGTTGTGACGAGTGCACAGGACTCCACACCCTATAGCATAGGAGGTGTAACAGCCCCGCCCAGGAAGAAAAGGTAAACACAAAACTGTCAGGATGGCAGGCACAGATCATGATAGAGATCTCGGTGACACAGCTAACCAGTCAGCAAATATATAATCTAACAAAGCAGCAGATAGGAAATCTTTCTGAGGCACAGTTCAGAGCTTTGGTTATAAGAATGCTTACAGACATAACAGCAGATCTTAAACAAGACAGGGAAGGAATGAAGGCTAGTCCTGCTGAAATGAATGAAAACACATATGAAACTAGTGGTGAGGGAAAGAAAACCAGGGATCAAATCAACAAATCAGAACACAGGAAAAGAACAAACAGTCAACCAGTGCAGAAAGAGGAAACAAAAAGTGAGGAAAATGAGGAGAGACTCAGAAACCTCTGTGACAGCTATAAGTGGGCCAATATCCAAATCATAGGGTTGCAGAAGGTGAAGAAGAACAACTAGAAATTGAAAAATTATGTGAAAAAATAATGAAGCAGAACTTCCCTAACTTAGGGAAGGAAATAGAATTACAGGTCCAGGAAGCACAGAGAGTTTAAAAAAAGACTGGACCCAGGGAGAACCACATCAAGACACATTATAATCAAAATGTCAAAAATTAAGGTTAAAGAGAGAATCTTAAAAGCAGCAAAAGAGAAGAAATTACATACAAAGGGGTCCCAATAAGACTATCAGCTGATTTCTCAGAAGAAACTCTGCAGGCAAGGGACTGGCAAGAAATATTCAAAGTAATGAAAAGCAAACACCTACAACCATGATTACTCTATCCAGTGAAGCTGTCATTCAGAATAGAAGGGCAGAGAAAGTGCTTCCAGGACAAAGTAAAACTGAAGGAGTTCATCAGATCCAAACCACTGTTATTTGAAATGTTAAAGGGACTTGTTTAGGAGAAAGAGGATCAAAACTATGAACATTAAAGTGAAAACTGTATCACAACAACCAACAACAGAAGCTAGGAAATTGAAACAAAGGCAAACTAAGTAGGCAACGAGAATGGGAAAAGAATTGTAGGTATGGGAAATATTTGGGGGGAAGGTCAGCAGGGAAGGGGAAAGGGGAAAGGAAGGAAGATGGTACAGGAATTAAGAAGCATAGTAGGAGGGAGTGGAGTAGACAGGGAGATGTTGAGAACTATATGCACAACCAATGAGCATGGACTAAGAGGGTGGGGCAACTGGAGGGATGGGGGTCACTGGGTGGAGGGGAACAAAGGGAAAAGAAATTGGGACAGCTGTAACAGCATAATCAATAAAGCATATTAAAAATGAAACTGATTTCTCATATTAATTTTGTATTCTGCTACTTTGCTAAATTCATTTATCAGTTCTAGCAGTTTCTTGGTGGAATCTTCAGGGTTCTCTATGTACACTATTATGTCACCTGCAAATAAAGACAGTTTTACTTCCTCCTTTCCAATGTGGATGCCTTTATTTCTTCTTCTTGTCTGATTGCTGTGGCTAAGACTTCCAGTACCATATTGAATAAAAAAGGTGAAAGTGGACCTCCCTGCCTTGTTTCTGATCTTAAGAGGAATTTTCCTAGTTTTTTCCCATTCAGTATCACTTTGGCACTGGGTTTGTCATATATAGCCTTTATTATGGTTAGGTATGTTCCCTCTAATCCCATTTTACCAAGAGTTTTGATCACAAATTGATGCTGAATTTAATCAAGTGACTTTTTTGTATCTATTGATATTATTATGTGGCTTTTAGCCTTTGTTTTATGTGGTGAATCTCATTTATTGATTTGTGAATGTACCTAGCTTGCAGTTCTGAAATAAATCCCACTTGATTATGGTGTATGATCTTTTTGATGCATTGCTGTATTTGACTTGCTAATATTTTGTTGATAATTTCAGCATCTATGTTCATTAGGGATATTGTCCTATAATTTTCTTTCATTGTAGTCTCTTTATCTGGTTTTGGAAGTAGGATAATACGGGCCTCATTAAATTAGTTTGGGAATCTCCCCTTCTCTTGAATTTTATAAAATAATTCAAAAAGGAGAGGTTTATTTCTTCTCAGAATGTTCGGTAAAATTCACCTATAAAGCCTTCCTGTCCAGGGCTTTTGTTTGTTGGGAGTTTTTGTTTGTTTGTTTTGTTTTTTGTTTTTTTAATTGCCGCTTCAGTTTCACTAGGTATAGTCTGTTTATTCAGATTCTCTGTTTCTTCCTGATTTATTTTATGTCTCTAGGAATTTATCCATTTCATCCAGGTGTCAAGTTTGTTGGCATATAGTTGTTCTTACTATTTTCTTACAATTCTTTGTTTTGATTCGTGTGTGTGTGTGTGTGTGTGTGTGTGAGTTGTTATTTCTCTCTCATTTCTGATTTTATTTATCTGGGTCCTCTCTTTTTTCTTAATGAGTCTAATAAAAGGTTTGTCAATCTTATTTATTTTATCAAAGAACCAGCTCTTCAATTCATCAACCTTTTGTTTTGTTTTAGAATCTACTTAATTTCTGCCATCTTTATTATTGTATTTCTTCTTGGGCTTTGGTTATTGTTCTTTTTCAAGTTTCTTGTAAAATTAGATTGTTTGAGTTTTTCTTGTTCCTTGAGATAGACCTGTAATGCTATGAATTTTCCTTTTAGGGCTGCTTTCCCAGTGTCCCACAGATTTTGGATGGTTGTGTCCTCATTTTCATTTGTTTCAAGGTACCTTTTGATTTCTTCTTCCATCTCACTGTTGACTCATTCATTGTTTAATAACATTTCATTTAGCTTCCACATCTTTATATGTTTTTCAGTGTTCTTCTTGTGATTGATTTCTAGTTCCATAACATTGTGGTCAGAGAAGATGCTTGATATGATTTCAATTTTATTAAATTTATTGAGACTTGTTTTGTGTCCCAACATGTGATCTACCCTTGAAAATGTTTTATGTGCACCTGAAAGGTATGTATATTCTGCTGCTTTGGAGTGATGTGTTCTGAAGATATCAATTAAATCCCTTTGGGTCTAGTGTGTCATTTAAGGCTGCTCTCTCTTTGTTGATTTTCTGTCTGAAAGATCTAGCCATTGAAGTCAGTGAGGTGTTAAATTCCACAACTATGAGTGTATTTCTGTTGATCTCTCCCTTTATGTCCATCAAGATTTGCTTCACCTGTTTAGGTGCTCCCATGTTAAGTGCTTAAATGTTTACTGGCGTTATACCCTTTTGTTGGATTGTTCCCTTTATGATTCTGTAGTATCCCTCTTTGTTTCTTACTACAGCCTTGGTTTTAAAGTCTGTTTTGTTGGATATAAGTACTGGTACCCCAGCATTTTTCTTCCTTCCCATTTTCATGAAATATTTTTTCCATCCCTTTTAGTCTATGTGTATCTTTCAATCTAAGGTGGGTCTCTTGGAGGCAGGATATATGTAGGTCTTGCTTTCTTATCTATTCAGATACCCTATGTCTTTTTGTTGGAGCATTTAAGCTTTTTACACTTACATTGACTATTGATAGATATGTGTTTAGTGTTATTTTATTGTTTGATTGTTTTCCTCTTTTTTAAAATTTCTCTTTTTCTTCTTCTTCCTCTTAAAGCAAGCCCTTTAACATTTGTTGCAATACTGGTTTGGTATTAACAAACTCATTTCGTTTTTTCTTAGCTGGGAAGCTCCATATTTCTCCTTCAAGTTTAAATGATAGCCTTGCTGGGTAATGTAGCCTTGGTTGTGGGTCCTTGCTTTTCATCACCTTGAGTATTTAATACCACTCCCTTCTGACCTGAAATGTTTCTGTTGAGAAATATTATGACAGTCTAATGGGAGCTTCCTTGTATATTACTACCTGCTTTTCTCTTTCAGCCTTTAGGATTCTCTCCCTGTCTTTAAGCCTTGCCATTTGAATTATGCTGTGTCTTGGTGTGGGCCTCTTTGGAACCAACTTGTTTGGGACTCTGAGCTTCCTGGATTTGTATGTTCTTTTCCTTCACCAGATTAGGGAAGTTTCCACATCTGGTATTCCCATGATGCAGATGTGTTATGCTTCATGTTGTCCAAAATATTTCTTAAGCTCTCATTTTTTAAAAATTATTTTTTCTTTTTGCTATTCTTCCTAGGAATTTTTTTTTTCTACCTTGTCTTCCAAATTACTGATTCAATCTCTGCTTCATCTAACCAACTATTTATTCCTTCCAATGTATTATTCATCTCAGATATTGTATTCTTTATTTATGACTGGTCCTTTTTTATGGTTTCTATGGTATTTTGTTTTGTTTTTCATGCTGTTGAGTATCCTTATAATTATTACTCTTAACTATCTGATTAATTGCTTGCCTCCATTTCATCTAGTTCTTCTGGGGAATTCTCTTCATCTTTCATTTTGGGTCTGTTCTTTTTCTTTCCATTTTGGCTACTTCTTTGTATTTGTTTCTATGTATTAAGTACATCTGCAAAGACTCTGATGTAGTCCTTTGTCAGATGATTCCTGTGACTTGCCCTGGACAACCTGTTTGGAGCTATCAGCAATCCACCTCATGTGGCTCCCTCTGGTGGTCAGGTCACATTGTGGTGAAGTGGTTTCTTGTGTCTGTCCTTGGTGGCTTTTCTCCATCTAGTGCTCTGTTGGTTATTAAGGATGATTTCTCTACAACTTATTTGTAATTCCAGATTGGTCCTGGGAGGTGGTTAGTGTAGCTTTCACTTACTTCTCTGCCATCTTAGGTCCACCAGATCCTAACCTGAATTCAATTCTTAACTGCCGTATCTATTCTATTAGATTCATTGGCTACTGGCTGGTCATCACTAAGGAAAGTTCTCTACTTCTTTCCTAACGACCATTTTTTTAACCTGCATTGCTCCTAACATATTCTAACACAAGGATGAGAAAGCATGAGGAATCAAATGTGGGAAAAGCTAGAAGCTTCAATATTGAAGAAGAGATGCAACAAGGTCCTTTATCTCTTTAGCAAATGTTGACAATTGTGGATTCTAGCTAACTCTGCATATCCAAAGAGAAAGGCTCCCACAGGAAAGATAAAGTACTTCACAGTCAAAAACAGAACAAATTCTGGCTGCAGAGACAGAGTTATCAGCTCTGGAGTTTCTATGTCTCATTTATTACAAGGTGGTACTTTCTGCAAAACCACTTATTTCAGAAGCAATATCTCAGCTATTTTTAAACACCTGGCATGGTCACAGCACAAAGAAAAAGAAAGGCCTTTAGGCCTCTAGGTCTCTAGAGTGAACATCTCAAAGAATGAACCAGGAAATTCCCTGAATAAGAAGGTTTATGGGAACAATGATGCCTGGCATGGACAGAATTGGGAAACCTTCTTAATGGAAGTGGGACTAGTAATGAGAACCCAAAATGATGCTACTAAGCAACTACTAGTTATCAGGAGACATGACACACCCCCAGCTGGGTGATTTGAATATTTCCTAACGTGTGGAACTAAAAATTCTGAGGACAACCATAAAGAAAATATCAGGTCATCACAAGAAGATAAAAATAGACACCATTTACCATGTGCCAGACACTATGGTAAACACTTTATATTCATTCTCTCACTGTATCCTTATGATTCAAGTATGGTGGGTGCTATTGTTATCGCTAGTTTACAGATTAAGAAGCTAAGATTCATCATGACTCAAGGAAAACCACAATACTCAGTGGTAGACTACAAAGTAGTACAGCTAACTGTCTTTAAAGTTCATTTTCATTTAAAGTTTTTCATTTGAAAGTTAAACTAGGTTTGTGACATCATCAAAGATGCTTAATTTATAGGCAAGAAGAATGTCAAATGCTTTCAACTGGATGTCTTTTCAATAAGACAATCTTGCAGATATAGAGACTGGTTAGTGGGTTATGTTGCATAAATTAAAATTTGTGTTCTGTTTTCATAGAGCATAAGCCTATGATCCCATTACCTAAGTGATTGTTAGTATGTATAGGCCTCCCTTAATCCTGTCTGCATCGCTGCCTCCTGAGACTCAATGGTTTGGCTGAACTAAGTGGCTGGGCTGGTGAAGCATGGGGTAATCCGTGGGCTTCACTTTAAAACTGGTTTCTCTTTTCTACCCTAATGGCTTGGACAGAACGGGCCCAGAAGTCTGGGGGGGGGGGGGAACCTAAAATATTCCCCTCAGCCCAAACTAAATATAGTGTGCAAAAGGGTTTTGGACAGGTGAGACATGCCTTGCACACCTTCTTCCAAAGAGCCTTTTTTTTTTCCTGCCTTTGTCATCTAATGGTTATGAATTGAATGATGCCTTTTAACCCTATTGCCAAATCTATTGCCTCCAGAATACAACAAGGATGCCAGCCTGTTAAACCAAACATGCCGTGGTCTGGGGACAGCCAACTGACCTGGAGTCTGCACGATCCTTCCCCATGTAGGAAGGCCAACCTCCCCTCCACACACAAACTCTTATTAGGGATTTCTGGACCCAAGGGTAGGTAGGATGACAACCATGTCCAGCTTGAAGCAACTAGAGGAGCACAAGACCTCTGACCATTGTCCTTTATAAGATTATAAAGGGTCTTAAGTCTGAGCATGGGGAATTGTTTTTTATTGTTATAAAAAAATAATTAATTAATTTTTTAAAAAGGAAGAATATAGGAAAGGGTGAATACAAAGAACTTGTATGCATGACCCATGGTCATGAACTAAGGGGGTGTGGGATTACTGGGGGAAGGGGTGTACTGGGCATACTAGGCAGAGGGGAGCAAAAGGGGAAAAACATTGGAACTGTTGTAACACCATAATCAATAAAAATATACAAAAAAAAGAGAAAGAAAAAAGAAGCTAAGTTTCAGAGAAGTTAAGTGACTTGTTCAAAGTCTCATGACTAATAAGAGGCCAGGTCTTCCTGGTTCCAAATCTTGACTTTTCTTAACCATTATGCTATGGGCTATTTGTATTTATTTTAGTGTGGAGGGGGATTTGGAAGTGGAAATTTTTCTGAAAGGCATAGCACCTATTTTTTCTTTTAAATACTTATGAAACAGAGGCTTTTAAGTCGGAAAAAAAAAAAGCATTACTGAAAATTAAGAGGGCTTCTTGACAAAAATATTCATCAGAAATTTAAAAATTACATTTATATTCCCACATATCAGTCTAAACATTTATAAAGCCAAAAGTTTCAAAACTACAAACCCATATCTGTAGTCATATGGAAGATTAAACATACTTCTTAGAAATTAAAAGAATATGAAGAAGAAAAAAACAAGTGTATAAATGATTTGAACATGAATAATAAATTTGACCTAATGTGCATATATAGATCAATAATTGAAATATTAAACTTTTCAAGTTCCTATTAAACATTGATAAAACTCATCATATACTGGATTTCAGCTAGTCTCAACAAATATCTAAGGATTAAAATGTTCAGATTCAGTATGTTCTCTCACCCTAATAAAATTAGGCTAAAATTAATAACAAAAAATAATAACTAGAAAATCACCATGTGTTTGGAAATAAAGAAAAAACTCATAAAGAGGAATCATAAAGAAAACTAAAATATAACTGAAAATAATAAAAATATTATATATCAAAACTTCTAAAAGTATTACTTACAGGGAACTAAATAGCCCTATAAACAGGTAGATGAAAAGAAAGATGACTGAAAATTAAATGTTAAGCATCCATATCAAGAAGTTAAAAAAATCATAAATTAAATGAAAAGGCAACCTACAGAATGGGAAAAAAACATCTGCAACTTATATATCTGATAAAGGGTTAAGATTCAAAACATATTTTAAAAATCATACACCTCAACAAAAATAATAATTTGATTAAAAATGTACAGAGCATCTGACTAGACATTTTTCAATAGAAGACATACGGATGTCCAACCGGTACATGAAAAGGTGCTCAACATTGTTAATTGTCAGGGAAATGCGAATCAAAACAATGAGGTATCACCTCACACCTGTTAGAATGGCAATTTTCACAAAGACAAGAAATAATAAGAATTGATGAGGATGTAGAGAAAGGGGAAGACTTATGCACTGTCAGTGGGAATGTCAGTTGGTGCAGGTACTGTAGAAAACAGTATGGTATGGAGATTCCTCAAAAAATTAAAAATAGAACTGCCCTATGTTACAGCAATTCTCCTTTTGAGAATTTATCCAAAAAAAAAAAAACAATCACACAAACTTGGAAAGATATCTGCACTTGCATATTCATTGCAGCATTATTTGCAATGGCGAAGATATGGAAACAACCTAAGTGGCCATCAATGGGTGGTTGAATAAAGGAGATATGGTATATTATTTGTTGAATAATATCCATTAGAATGATAGTCAGACATAAAAAAGAAGGAAATCCTGCCATTTACTGCAACATGGATGAATCTTGGGAGCATTATGTTAAGTGAAATAAGTAAGACAAGAAACACAAATGTCATCAGATATCACTTATATGTGAAATCTCTTAAAAACTGAACTCATAGAAACATAGAACATAGTTTGTAGTTGTTAGAAGCCAGGGGTGAGGGATGGCGGAAACAGATGAAGGTGGTCAAAAGTACAAACTTCCAGTTATAAGATAAATAAATTCTAGGGATATAATGTACAGCATGGTGACTATAATTAATAATACCTACTGTATTGTATATTTAAAAGTTGCCAAGGGAATAGATCTTAAAAGTCCTCATCACAAGAAAAAAGTAACCATGTCAGGTGATGGTTATTAACTAAATTTATTGTGGTTGTTTTATGATATATACATAATATGTCAAATAATTACGTTGTACATCTTAAACTAATACAATGTTATATGTCAATTATATCTCAATAAAACTAGTGGGGGGAGGATATTCAAAATAAATTACCACAGAAGAATACCAAGTGTTGGGCTAAGAGTCAGGAAACAGAGATATTAATAATAGCTCTCTAACTCTGTGACCTGCTGCAGGTCGTGTCACTACTCTGGATTCCAGTTGTCTTAGAGTGAGGTGAGTTTGCACCAGATGACTTGTACATCATAAGAGAAGTTCTCTTATCTGACTGCCACCTAGTTGACCATCTGGATTCACTGATATGCCCCTTTCTGAATGGCTGATCCCCCAGGCATGCTGCATTCTTACCACTGGTGGGTTACTCAGAGGCTATGAATAGCAATGTCCTGCTTACCAGGATTCAGTAGAATTAGTACAAACCTTTGTGCTTGTTATTATAACAGTGCATTTTATTTAATTTTATATAAATATTCAAACATGAAAAGAAAGAAAAATGTTGTTCCTGTGAGAATTAGGATGAGTGTTGTATAAAAATTATTTCATAAAGGAGAATTACTTTAAAAATATGACATTGATGACTACAGAACATTAAGGGGAAAAAATAAAATTTGAGATGATTCTGCTCTCAGATTGTGTCTGAGGCATCTGTAAATTTACACTGCTCTTTAAATCAACTAAATCTGGACAATGAATATGATACTTTGTGGATGTTATTTATGCAAGAAAATGGTGTGGGACTAAAAATTTTAAAAGCCTGGAATTTATGTCAAAATGTAAATACATTTAGATACTTTAATTTAATATGAAATGTTATAGGTTCATATGCATTGGGTTTTCTTTGTTTTAAAAAATAAAGTCCATGCTTCAATCAAATATTTTGATTAAACTATCAGTCTTGATTTTGTTAGATAATCAAGCTTCTTTTGCAATTTCGTAACTGGGAATATGTTTATGCAAAATAAAAAGTGTTAAGTAGGTTTGTTAAGGCACATAGCTTCAAATAAAATCTCATTCTCAGCATTCTGAAATGGCTCAAATGTTGACTCCTCAACCCTCGTTTCTATGCTTTTTGTCACATTATCTGGCTTTTTTAGAAGAACAGGTCAATCTGAGATAAGCGACACCACACAGGGACAAGCACTTGAAATGACCGAGCAAGTGAACAAAAGAGCCATTTCACCTTTGGATCCTCTCCAGATATCCATGACCCTTACTAGCCTCATTGTTCCACACAGTAACCCTGACTTCTACTATTAGCCTCAGTACCATTAGTTGGACACAAAATTTCGTAGAAATAGCATTACAGTTTAAATGAGGAGACATAGGTCCTCAACATAAAAATGACCTTTGCAAGTGACCTTTGCAGGACTCTTGCAAGAAACTCTCTTGGTTTCCCCAGCTACCTTCTTGTTTCAAAACAATGAAGACAAATGAGACCTACAAAAAGTTTTTCATAAATTATCTCCAGAAGTATTTAAAATGTATCTGGTCTTAACACATTTTAATACAGATGAATTAACCAAATATGTAACCATGTTTAATGTAGAAGTAAATAGAGATGAAAGATGGCAATAGAAGCAGAGTTATCCAGAAGAAGCCTGGCTCACTCTTGTCAATGCCCAGTGGCAATCAGTCCCCAAAATACTGACTCATACCAACTGAAATGTACATAAGACCTGAGGAAGGCATCAGGCTGGCAATATACTAATTTAAAGTGAAAAATAGAACTGTCACATAGACAAGAATTATTCGGGTTGGCATAACAATCTTTTTTTTCTCCCTGTAGTCTGGGAAAACCAAATGGTAATCAGAAGCCATTCATTACCATGAGAAATCACTGTGAAAGACTCAGGAATATTTAAAATCTGTATATTTTCTGCACTCTACCACTACATAAGCAGACCTTCACTGGAACCAGAAAATTGCTGTGAGGACATGGAATCAGAAAAAAGGAAGTCAGATGAAGCTCATGTTTTAGTATCAGGCTCACAATATACTCTTGCCTTTGGGACTAGAATTTTGGAAGTCTGATTGTAAATTCTCCTACTACCTGGGAGAGAGCTGATATGGGATAATAGAAAGCTGGTATGGACACCTTGGTGGTTTTCTTTTTTCTATGCTATTGCATCCCCCAGTTGACCACACCCTTTGCTTTGGATACATTATTTCTTTAATTATGTTAATAAACTTATACATGCATGCAAGGGTGTATCTTGCAAGCCTTGATACTAGTCTGCCTCTTCTAGGTGACTACACATCTCTCCTCAGCTCCATCTGCCTTGACTTTGCAGCGTAACTACTGCCCTCACTTCTTAGTTCTAGGAGAGGCACTACAGCCACCAAACCCAGCCATCCTGACATTCTCTGTGGAAGACACAAACCTGTCTGAAGTACAAGTTCAAAACTGATTTCTGATTTGTTTTTATGTTCCCAAATCTTTACTAATTGTGTTCGTTTCCATTCCAGATAAACAAATCTGGGTGTTTTGAAACAAACAAGGCGCAATATTCCTTAAATTTATCAAACAAAAATATGGTTTTCCTATTCATCAAAAATGGATGTTTTTTCAACACGTTTTGTTCCCAAATACTTTTTAATGGGTGTTGTTCAATATTCATGTGTTGAAATAGTTTTATATAACTAACATTTAGGGCCTGTAGAATCACTGTAACTCAGGTGCCTTGTTATCTCATCTTCAGCCATCATAAAATGAAATTATATTCAAGCTAAACTAATAATGAGCCATGTAGAATTAATTACTGAAAAATTACTTGGGGTTATATTAAGATGGCAGATTAAAAGTCCTGACTGAATTTTTGTCCCTCAGTACCTAACAAAATGAATTAAAAAATAGTAATAAGATATAAAGCAAAAAATATTTTATGACAGCAACCAAACACGAAAAGGATCAGAATCTAACTCAACAAGAACAGAACATTTTGAGAACAAAGAGAAGAGGCTCCACACAAATCCATCTTTGAACAATCTCTCATACTTTCCCCCAAGAATTTAAACTGTTAACAAAGGAGAGAATCCTCACTAGTAGCCCCAGATCTGGAGAGAAGCAAAATAACAGTAAACATCAACTTTTCCCTCTCCTTACAAAAACTATTGCTAGGAAAAAATGTATGAGATGCAGAAATAAATGAAAAGGCAGACCCTAGTCAAAGTGAGTTATCCACGGCAACATAATAGTCTAAACAAACACAGCTTAACTATTTTTTTAAATTAAATTTATTGGGGTGACATTGGTTAATAGAGATATATGTTTCGAGTGTACATTTCTGTGATACATGATCTGTAGATTGTATTGTGTGCCCACCACCCAAAGTCATGTCAACTTCTGTCACCAAATATTTGGCCCCCTTTACCCTTTACTAGCTCCACAGCTCCACAGCTTAACTCTTAATGAGCTCTCTCTTTAACTCACCACCAACTTAAGCCCAAGATCATACCATTTTCTCACATTACAGAAAAACAGAAACTCAGTCTCATGTTGGAACTTAAACAAAAACAAATTGGTTTGGGTTGTTAGAAGGAAGTTTCAAAGTCATCCAAAGTATATCAGAGCAAACAGAAAATCTAGACAAAGCTTCCCAAACATGAGCAAGATGTAACACAGGCTAATAAAAATAAGCCAGGATGGAAACTGTGCACACAAATACAGCAAACCAAAAAAAAAAAAAAAAAAAAAAAGAAAAGAAAATGCATTGTACCATAAGGCAACTAAATAAAACTTTTTCAATCAAGAATTCAAAATAATAGCTTGAAGTGAAAAGATGAATTACAGCTTAAAACTAATTGAAAACTGAAGCAATGTTATTTTTAAATTAATACAAAAATTAAGAAAGAAAGAAACAGAATAAGTACTTCTGAAAATTCATTACTACAATAGAAATGGCTAGAGATAAATATAGCATGTACAGAAGAAAAGATAAATATAATGAAAAGCCAATAGATTTGAAAGCTATAAAAAGAAATTAACATAAAGACGATCAGGATTTGTGAACTATATCCCTCCTCCTCCAATGAAACACAAAGTGTGTTCAAACATATACTATAATGAAAAGAAAAAAAAAAAGAATGAAAAACTAAAGTTACAAAATCATGTTCTGGGCATATGTGACAAAAAAATATCAAATTGAGACAAATCCTACTTACATTATTGAACTTCAGGGATTAAAAATAAATAAAATAATTATTCAGCATTCAAATACTCAAATTAAAATCACCTAACAAAGGAAGAAAAAATTAAATTAGTTTCAAACTTCAATGCCAGAAGATGCTGAGGCAATGCTTACAATGTTCTAATGGAAAGAACTCATAACTTAGAAACACTCAACCAGTACTTCATATGGGTATAAAAAGAAGGCATTTTAGCATATGAAAGAACTCAAGGAACACACAAGTAGTAGCTTCTTAAAAAATTTTTAGCCCTAACTGGTGTGGCTCAGTTGGTTGGGCATTGTCCCACAATGCAAAAGGTTGCCTGTTCAATTCCCAGTCAGGGCACATGCTTGGGTTTGGGGTTTGGTTGAGAAAAGTATGGGAGGTAACTCATCAATGTTTTCTCTCTCACATAGATGTTTCTCCTTCTCCCTCCCTTCCCCTCAAATAAATAAATAAAATCTTTTAAAATTTTATGATCATGTAATCCAAACAATTAAGAGATGCAGCAAAATAATTAATTCAAGAATAAAGAAGTTATGTTAACAAGGTCAAATGAATGAAAGGATCCACGATGGTGTTGAAGTAGGTGGATGTTACACTCACCTCCTCCCAGGACCAAACTGGAATAACATCTAAGATATACATCAATCAGCCTGAATAAACAACTGAAGACTAGCTGAGGAGAAGTCTTATAACCAAGGATTTATGGAAGAAGGCACAACAGGACTGGTAGGAAGGGCAGAGACACAAAAAGGTCAGCTGCTGAGGTTCCAGGGGGATATCTTAGCACAAAGCTTCCCCCTGAGAAGTGTGGAGTCTCATCCACAAGCCAGGCTCCCAATCCCAAGGCAGCAGAGCTGTGAAGAGGAGCCCACATAACATCTGGCTGTGAAAATCAGCAGGGATTCTATACACCAGGGATAGACAGGAGTTCGCTAGAGATAGTATGCCCTCTTAAAGGACGAATGTACACAATCTCATTTGCAGCCACTCAGCCTGCCTCGGGGGAAGGGAGGGAGGAGCAGACTAGAGTCACGTGAGGAGAAATTGAGGTTTGTGGCTCTGGGGAGAGAGCTGAAGGGACAGCCTCCAGGACCCCTGTGCTGAGTCTCTCTCCCACACTGCAGACACCATCTCTCTTGAGTTGAGCACTCCCCTCCATACAGCATCGGCCTAGAGGAATGAATGCAATAGCCCCACCCTCTGGTCTCCCTGTTACCACACCCTACTGAGTTTGTCCCGTGCTGACTAGTCAGCAGCATGAGCTGGGGTGTAGAGGTGTGAGCAGTCTCAGGGGGTGTCAATGATTGAGAGTTGCGGCTTTGGGGTGGGTGTCATTTCTCCCCCTTTCCTGTGAACCTGTTCGGTGCCTTCCCTTCAAGGGAGATACACTAGCACCACCCTCTGTGCTCCAGATGTCCCCGGCTTCCCAACTACTGGTGCTTCCACGCTGCTGAGGTCTGAGCACGATCCCAGACAGACTGAGTTATGTGGTTCTGGAGTAGGAGCGACTACCCTCACCTTCCTCCAAGCCTGACTGGCACCTCCCCATTATGGGAGATCCACCAACCTCATCCTCCTGACTCCTGGTAGCCCTGTCCTGCTGAGACCAGACTCTGGAAAGAATCTGGGACAGACTTAGTTGTGTGGTCTAGGGTGGGGGACATTTTTCCCTCATATGTGGAACCAGTGCAGAGCCCCCACTTCACACTGCCAAATCTTAGTCTATTTGGGCATGATATACCCTGCTGGTCTCACCCTGATAAGTCCCTGAGACCATGCCCCACCACAATAGTGTGTGAGCACACAGTAGGTGGCAACTAGACTTGGTATACCCTAAGAATTTGCTGACTGGCCTCAAACCCAACAGTGGCACTGAGTTTGACTTTATATAGATCTGGTGAACATCACTTGCCCCTACCTGATGACTCACCAATAACCTACCTCATGCAACTCTAGTACTACCAGAGGCTCTTTCAGTGACTGAACTTAAAAGGCAGGGAGTAAGTGGAAGCAGGTGCAGGTGAATCTTGTGGTGCCCACGACTTTTGCTGACCTGCCCCTAGGTCAGATGCTGGTAAAACCCAGTCCTGGTGTGCAGCTTTGCCTCATCCTGCACACACCAATGCTCATCAGAGGTGGCCACAAACTGTGAGTTACTTTGTAACTCCAAATAGGATGCCCAGGGCCAGTCACAGGCAGTGTTTGAAACTAGACTGCATTGAGTTTCTTCCAAGAAACACCAGAACCAACACACCCAGTGACCAGCTTCAGACAACATCAGAGCAAGATTGAATTAGTTTCATAAGTGGCATATCTAAAGGAAGATCTCAGCAGGAACCAGACTCTGCTGAGGCAAATTACTCTTTGTGTGGTCAACACCTACACAGCAGCTCATACACTGAAGTCAGGGTTGATCCTCATAGTCAGCCTGAGGGTCAACCCCATGCATTAACAGGCCAATAGCAATCAACATTCAATTACAACAGGAGGACCCACATAACCCACACAAGGAACATACCTGGAGGACCAAGCTCAGGATATCAAGGAGAGTTTATCACTGAGTCTTGCAGGACACCTACTGCATAAGGCCACTCTACCAAGTCTGGGAATCATAGCAGATCAACCAAATACACACAAACACAAGAAGGCAGTCGAAACAGGGAAGTCAAAGAAACATGCCCCAAATGAAAGAACAGGAGAACTCTCCAGAAGAAGAACTAATGAAATGATGAAATGGAGGCAAGCAATTTATTAGACATAGAGTTCAAAACAAAAATGATTATAAGGATGCTCAAGTAACTTACACATCACTACAACAGCATAAAAAAGACATAGAACCATAAAAAAGAACCAGTCAGAAATACAGAATGCAATATCTGCAATGAAGAATACACTAGAAAAAATGAACATTAATTTAGATGAAGCAGAGGATCAAATCAGCAATGTGGAAGATAAGGTAGCAGAAAACACCTGAACAGAACAGCAGAAAAAAGTATTAAAAAATGAGGATAGTTTCACAAACCTTTGGGACAACATAAAGCATATCAGCATCCATATCATAGGTGTACCAGAAGGAGAAGATGGTGAGCCAGCAATTGAGAACCTATTCATAAAAATAATGACTGAAAGCTTCCCTAACCTGGTGAAGGGAAAAGACACACAAGTGTCTTTGGCAGAGAGTTCCAAACAAGATGAACGCAAAGAGATCCACACCAAGACATATCATAATTAAAGTGGCAAAGGTTAACTCCTGGTTGAGATGGTGGCATAGATAAATGCAGTACTCAAACCTTTCGACAACCACATCAAACATACAAGTAAACTACAAAAAAACCATCATTCAGAAATGCCTGAAATCTAGCATAATGGAAGACATAAAGCTAGAGACCTAAAGAAAAAGTCACATCTAGGCTGGTAGGAGAAGCAGAGATGTGAAGCAGGCTGGTTTCCCACCCACATGTGGCAGATAAAAATCAGGGGGGTATCTTGATTGTGGAGGTCCTCCCCTGAGAAGTGAGAGGTCCAAGTCCCACACCAGACCCTCCAGCCACAAGTTCCACAGCTGGACAGAGAAGTCTCTATAATATCTAGTTATAAAAACCAGTGGTGATTGTGCATGACTGCAACAGAGGGCTTCTGGAGTGCCAAGCAGTTCCTTTCAACTTACTCAGACACGCTCCCTCTGAGCTCCACAGCTGGGGCAGCAACTTGAAAGAACCAGGGAAATATAGGAAGGAAATGAATTGTCTGGCATGAGTGCAAAAGCTGGCAAGTGAGGCACATTTTAATGCCAGACAAAAGGGCTGGAAGATGCCATTGTTCCTTTACTGATACCCCCTCCCCAAAAACACATACAGAACCAGCAGGCAGGCACCATATCTGAGTCTCTATCAACCTGGATCACATAGTTTGCCCTGTCCTGGTGATTTCCTGGGACCCTGCTCCATCCAACTTGTGGGCTGTCTCAAGCCATTTCCAGTGGCTTTTTTCATATAAATGGTTTGTCTTGGCTCATGCTTCAGACTTTGCTAACATCTCTCAAACCAGCAGCATCTAGCCTCACTGTGCCCCATACCTCTCAATGACTGGGCCCAAGCCCACCACAAGCAGCAACTGACTTTGGTTCTCAGCTTAGCCTCTCTTGGGCACCCTCAAGCCCAGCACAAGAGGCAGTCATCTGCAGATCACTTTGTAGCTCATGCCTATGGCCCTGGGCAGAACACAGGCAGTGGTTGACCTTGGTCAGCACCTCCTGGGAAGCCCCACAGCCAGTGTACCCAGTAGACAACTTCAGACCACATCAAAACAAAACCCTATCACCTCCACAAGCAGTTGACTTAAAAGGTGGACTCAGCAGGCACCAGAGCCCTACTGAAGTAAGTAAGGTGTGCTATGTGGGGTGGGCCCCTGCACAGCTGATTCTCCACAGTGGTCACAGTGAGTCCTTGTAGCCACTGTACCTAGGGGTAAATTCTTTCCACTGACATGCCAATAGCAATCAAGGTCCAACTACAACAGAAGGGTGTACACAAACCACAAGGTGGTGATGCACCTGGTGTCCAGCTCAGGTGAGTGAGGAGGCTGTGCCACAGGACCCTACAGGACACCTACTACATTAGGCTACTCTACCATGCCAAGGAGACACAGCAGTTCTACCTAATACATAGAAACAAACATAGAGAGGCTGCCATAATAAGAAGGCAAAGAAATATGTCCCAAATAAAAGAAGAGAAAAAAAAAAAACAACTCCAGAAAAAGAACTAAAAAAAAAATAAAGACATGAAATATACTAGGTGTAGAGTTCAAAATACTTGTTACAAGGATGCTAAATGATCTTAGTGGACTAGAAGAACTTAGAGCTTCAAAAGCATAAAAAAAGATTTAGAAATCATTTTTTAAAAAAGAACAAGTAAAAATAAAGGATACAGTAACTGAAATGAAGAATAGTTTTTAGGTAATCAAAAACAGAGTAGATAAAGCTGAGAATCAAAATAGCAATTTAGAATATAAGAAAGAAAAAATTATCCAATAGAATGGCAAAAATAAAGAAGAATCCCACCCCCGCCCCCAAGAAATGAAAATAGTGTATGGAGCCTCTGGGAGGAGAGAGAGAGCAAGAAACTGAAAACTTATTTTTAAAAAATAATGATGGAAAATTTACCTAACCTGGTAAAAAAATGACACACAGTCCATGAAGCACAGTCCCAAACAAGATGAACCCAAAGAGGCCCACACCAAGAAACATAATAATTAAAATGCCAAAGGTGAAAGACAAAAAGAGAATCATGAAAGCAACAAGAGGAAAGTTAGTTAGCTACAAGAGAGCTCCCATAAGACTGTCAGCTAATTTCTCAACAGAAATTTTACAGTACAGAAGAGAGTGGTACGAAATGTTCAAAGTGATGAAAAGTAAAGACCCACAACCAAGATTACTCTACCCAGCAAAGCTATCATTTAGGATGGAAGTATATATAAAGTGCTTTCCAGACCAGAAAAAGCTAAAAGTTCATCATCATCAAACCAGTATTATATGAAATGTTAAAGGGTCTTCTTGAAGGAGAAGGAGGAGGAGGAAAGATAAAAACTTTAAACAATAAAATGGCAATAAACATATCTATATACAACTGAATATAAAAAACAAAATAAACAAATAGGCAGAACAGAAACAGAAAAAGTAAAAGTCAAATATCAAAAGGCATAGGGTAGCTGAATGAGTAAGAAACCGAGGCCCATATATATGATGTCTTCTACAGACACACTTCAGAATAAAGATACACAAGACTAAAAGTAAAGGTATGGAAAAAGATAATCCATGTAACAGAAAGGGAAAAAAAGATGGGGTAGAAATAGTTATATCTAACAAAATAGACTTTAAGACAAAAACTATACTAGGAGACAAAGGATACTACAGAACAATAAAGGAAGCAATATGACAAGAAGATATAGCCCTAGTAAACATTATACAGCCAACATAGGAGCACCTAAATATGTAAATTAAATCCTGATGGACATAAAGGGAGGGGTTGAGGGTAATACAGTCATAGTAGGGGATTTTAACACCCCATGGACATCAATGGTTAGATCTTTCAGACAGAAAGTAACAAGAAAACAGCTGCCTTAAATGACAAAATATATCAGATTAATTTACTTGATACCTACAGATCATTTCACTACAAAGCAGGGAAATATACTTTTTTTTCAAGTGCACATGAAACATTTTCTAGGATGGACAACATGTTCAGACACAAAACACGTCTCAATAAATTTAAGAAGATTGAAATCATACCAAGTATCTTCTCTGACCATAATGGTATGAAACTAGAAATCAATCACAAGGAGAACACTGAAAAACACACAAAGACAAGAAGGTTAAATAACACATTACTAAACAAGAAATGGGTTAACAATGAGATCAAGGAAGGAATCAAAAGATACCTTGAACTAAATGAAAATGACAATACAAGAACCCAAAATCTGTGGGACACATGGAAAGCAGTTCTATGAGGGAAACTCATAGCATTCCAGGCCTACCTCAAGAAACAAGAAAAATCTTAAATAAATTATCTAACTTCATAATTAAAGGAACTAGAAAAAAGAACAACAAAAAAAAGCCCAAAGTGAGTAGAAGGGTAATAATAAAGATCAGAGAAGTCAGTTGCATTTTTAATACACCAATAATAAATTATCAGAAAAGGAAACTAAAAAGCATTTCTGTTTACAATTACATCAGAAAAAAAATTTTAACCAAGGTTGTAAAAGACCTATACAGTACTCAGAAAATTATAAGACACTGAAGAAAGAATTTGAAGAAGATACAGATAAATGGAAGCACATATCATGTTCATGGATAAGAAGAATAAAGATCATTGAAACGTCTATACTACCCAAGGCAACCTAACTCAACACAATTCCTATCAAGTTTCCAGTGGCATATTTCACAGAACTAAAACAAATATTCCAAAAATGTATATGGAATCACAGAAGACCCTGAATAGCCACAGCAATCTTGAGAAAGAAGAACAAAGTTGGAGGAATTACTCTACCTGATGTCAAACTATACTGCAAGACCATAGTCATCAAAACAGCACAGCTATAAAAAACAGACACACAAATCAGTGGAACATAATAGAGATCCCAGAAGTAAATCTATACTTTTATAATCAATTAATATTTGACAAAGAAGGCAGGAACATACAGTGAGCTACATATAGTCTATTCAATAAATGATGTTGGGAAAATTGGACAGGCATGTACCAAAAAATTAAACTAGACCGCTTTCTTGCACCATACACAATAAACTCAAAGTGGATTAAAGACTTAAATGTTAGACTCAAAATTATGAAAATCATAGAAGAAAACATAAGCAGTAACATGTCTGACATTTATCATAGCAATATGTTTTTCTGATATATGTCCTTGCTCAATGAAAACAAAAGAAAAATAAACAAATGGGACTATATCAAACTAGAAAGTTTTTGAACAGCAAAGGAAACTCTCAACAAAATGGAATGACAACCCACTGAATGGGAGAACACAGCCAATAATACATCTGGTAAAGGATTAATATCCAAAATTAATAAAGAATTTATAAAACTCGACACCAAAAAAGAATGTGTTTAAACAATCCAAATACAATTTGAAAATGGTCAAAGGACCTAAATAATCACTTCTTCAATGAGAACATATAGATGGCCAATAGACATATGAAAAGATGCTCAACATCACTGATCATAAGAAAAATGCAAATTAAAACTGCAATGAGATATCACCTCACACCTGTCAGAATGGCCATCATCAATAAATCAACAAACAACAAGTGCTGGCAAGGATGTGGAGGAAAGGGAACCCTAGTGCACTGTTCGTGGGAACTCAGACTGGTGCAGCCACTATGGAAAGCAGTATGGAGATACCTCAAGAACTTAAAAATGGAACTGCCTTATGACTCAATGATTCCACTTCTGGAATATATGCGGAGAACTCCAAAACACATTTGAAATAATATATGCACCCTTATGTTCATTGCAGCATTATTTATAATAGTTTAGATCTGGAAGAAGCCCAAGTACCCATCTGTAGATGAGTGGATGGAAAAGCTGTGGCATATTTACACAATAAAATACTTGTTTCCCATAAAGGAAATCTTATCTTTTACAACAGCATGGATGGACCTAGAGAGTATTATGCTAAGTGAAATAAGCTAGTCAGAAAAAAAATTACCATATGTTTATGTATATGTGAAATCTAATGAACAAAATAAACAAACAAAATAGAAACAGACTCACAGATACAGAGAACAGACTGACAGCTGTCAGAGGGGAGTAGGGCTAGGGGGCTGAGTAAAAATGGTGAAGGAATTAAGGAAAAAGAAGAAGAAGAAAATAACCAAAAAAAAAAAAAAAAAAAAGACTCATAGACAGAAGGAAAGGCTGGTGGGGGAGGTAGAAGAGGATAAATGGGTAATGGAAGGAGACTTGGCTCAGGGTGGTGAACACACAATACAATATACAGATGATGTATTATAGAACTGTGCACTGAAACCTATATAATTTTATTAACCAATGTCACCCTAATAAATTCAATAATAAATAAATGTCAAATGTGAGCACTGACTTCATTTAAATATCAGTTTGGTACCATTATAGAAATTAGTGGTAATAAAAATAGTGTTACCTGTTGTAAACCTATACAATAAAAAATAATATAGCATAACTAGCAAAAATTGAGAGATATAGGAGAAGAGATGAAGAGGAGGGTGAGCATGCTTGTGTCCTCTCCTTTTAAAGATAGATATTGTCTATAACGGAATCCTAGTTTTAAAAAATTATGACTCTAGACAACCAGTGTTTGCTTTGTCATTTTTTAAACCTTAGCAGGATCTATCAGAAAATAGTATCTCGTGTAGTGAAAAATATTTATTCAAATGTCAATGTTTCTTTAGTTTTACTTGTTTCCTTTCCCTTTGCTGAAAAAAAGGAGGCCTAAGGCTTGCTTGCCCTCAAAGTGGGCTTATCAGTGCTCTTTGCCATAAGGCCAGGCCCCACAGAGGAGTCCTATCCGCACTTCAGATATTTTCTCCTGAGATAACATTCCTCTTGGGGTAATCTCAGTGACCCTAAAGTCTCTAGTCACAAATTATGTTCTTTAATGACTAAAGATGTTTATTGGACTAAAAAAAAAAAAAATCAATAAATACAATGCCTCTTGGCTATGAATAATAGCTATGAAAATACTAACTCTCCTTTATTATTTTTTGGACTCACAATTCAATATTAAAACATTAAAACAGCTCTTCTAGAATCATTGTGTATTTCAGAGGATGAAAGGCTCTTTTCTTCTTGCCTTCAAACAAAGATGGCATCACTGTCCTTATTTTATAAAGTGCTAAGGTACAAAGGTGAAGTCATTTGCCCAAGGCAGAGAAAGGCAGGAAAAGTAAGAAACAGATAAAAGTAGAGCACTAGTCTTCAGGCTTACTATCAAAAAAGAAAATTCATGTTGCACTGGGGATAAGACACCCCCCAGAAGCAGGTCATACATCTCTCTCTCACTGGGGGTTCCGGGAGCTGCACAGTAGCAACATTCTGAGCACGTGCTTTGGAGTCTGACTTGCATTTTTTACTTAGCTGTCACTTTCTATTTATTGACATAACTTCTGAAAGCCCCACTTTCCTCCCCTGTAAAGTAGGGAAAGCAAACTATTAGTTCACCGGGTTGTTGTGAGTATCAAGTGAGATAAAACATGTAAAGCATTTCACGAGGTTCTGGCACATTATAAGTTCTCAGCAAATGTTAATTACAGTACATGTCAAAGTAATAACATATTTAATACCTCTCTCAAACCTGATTTTCTGCTAAAGTCATGACTTATTCGTACAGCTCTGAGATATTTGACGTGTTCAGCTGCCTCTACATGAGCATCAAGCTACTTAGATGATGTGATCCACAAATTTAAGTGGATAAAAGGGGTATCCCATTTACCTGTGTTTTGACTTGAATTTTTACCAACAGAATACAATCTCGAGGCCTGCAGAATAGACCTACACATATCACATAGCTCTATGAAGTTTCCTTGGGAGGCAGAGCATGCCATTCAAAGACCTTTCCTCTGTATTGATAAACAGGGCCCAGGTAAAGCTGAGAATATGTGAGATCTAAACAAGCTGGAGGTCTCCACAGTCCATCCTTCTCAGAGCACAGTTACCCAACCAGCGCACTGTGGATGGCCACCAGCCCAGACGTCAGTGCCCTCCACCCCAGGATACCATAAATATTGTCATTATCTATTAGTACTTTCATGTGTAAAGATTGGGAAGTAATGCAGAGTTCACTACCACTGTCCAAGGATTAAGAACTACCAACTATGATTTAGAATCCTAGTTACTAATGCTTCAATTCAAATTCCCAGACTCTAAACCATCCCAGTCATGGACTGTTTGCCTCCTCAACTCAAGAGTCTAGGAGACTCCCGGCCAAGATGCAGGCATAGACAGACACGCTGCATCTCCCTCCACAACTAAGAAAAAATACAACTACCTCAAAACTAGAAACAACCAGAAGTTCCAGAAAATCAAAATGCATGGAAGTCCAGCAAACAAAAATATAAAGAAAAAATACTCATCCATACAGGTAGGAGGGGCAGAGCAGGGGTGGAGAGGACACAGTGTGGTGGCAGCAGCAGTGGCAGGCCAGCAGAAAGCACAGTCACACGTTTTAAAAAGCCAGGAGGGACACCTGGGGAACATTCCCAGCTCCTCACCGGACCTCACTGCTCACAGTCCCAGCATCAGGGAAAATCAAGCCTCGTTGCTTCCGACTGTGCAGACCAGTGATGGTTGGGGCGGAGGAAGAAACTGCCAATCTCAGCAGAGTCCACTTGTTTAAAGGGTCCCCATGGTCCTAGAATGTCTGCAGACCCGCCCACTGTGGGAATGACAGCCAGGACAGCAGCTAGAGGGGCACCAGTCTGGTGCAGAAGTGGGAGAGGTGCCTGGAAAAGGGGCAAGTGCTGGGCAGGCGGCATTGTTCCCTCTCGGACCCCTACCCTACATAAAGCACCACAACGTGGTGAAACAGTTCACCCTGTACTGACGAATCCCGAAGACTCCGCCCCTTACAACGTAACAGGAGTGACAGCTCTACCTGGGACACAGAGGCAAACAAACACAGGAGCCTGTCAGAATGAGGAGACAGAGAACTATGGTCCAAAAAGGGGAATGGATCCAGGTTCCAGTGGGAGAACTAAGCAATGAAGAGATAGCCAACCTAACAGATGAGGAGATAGCCAACCTAACAGATGCAGAATTCAAAACACTGGTGATAAAGATGCTCATAGGCTTGACAGATATGCTTGAGTACGGCAAACGCATAAGAGAAGAAGTGAAGGCTATGCTAAGTGAAACGAAGGGAAATGCACACAAAACCAATGGTGAAGAGAAGGAAACTGGGGTTCGAATCAATGATTTGGAACATAAGGAAGAAAAAAACAGTCAACCAGTGCAGAATGAGGAAGCAAGAATTGAAAAAAATGAGAAAAACTTCCCAAATTTTGCAAAGGAGATGGACATGCAGGTCCGGGAAGCACGGAGGGTCCCAGGCGAGCTGGACCTAGAGGGGACCACACCAGGAGGCATCATGACTGAGATGCCAAAGGTGAAAGATAGAGTCCTGGAGGCAGCAAGAGAGAGGCAGAGAGTTGCCGACAAAGGGATGATTATAGGACTATCAGCTAATTTCTGAGAGGACACTTTGCAGGCAGGAAGGAACTGGCAAGCAGTATTCAATGTGATGAAAAGCAACCTATAACCAAGATTACTCTATCCAGCAAAGCTATCATTTAGAATGGAAAGGCAGATGAAGTGCTTCCCAGACAAGGTGAACCTAAAGGAGTTCATCATCACCAAGCCATTATTATATGAAATGTCAAAGGAACTTAGTTAAGAAAAAGAAGATCAAAACTATGAACATTAAAATGACAACAAACTCACAACTATCAACAACTGAATTTAAAAAATAAAAACAAAATCCAACTAAGCAAACCAGAATAGGAACAGAATCAGAGGTATGGGGATCATTTGGAGGGTTATCAGCTGGGATGGGGGAAGGGGAGAAATGGGGAAATGGTGCAGGGACTAAGAAGCATAATTTGTTGGTACAAAATAGACAGGGGGATGTGAAGAATAATACAGGAAAGGGCAAAGCCAAAGAACTTACATGCATTACCCATGGACATGAACTAAAGGGAGTGGGACTGTTGGAGGGAAGGGGGATACTTGGAAGAGGAGAGCAAAGTGGATAAAAATGGGACTACTGTAACAACCTAATCAATAAAATATACTTTAAAAAAAGAGAATCTAAAAAAATATTGCTACTCTTAAAGGTGTGGCAATGACCAGGAAATGGGTGTCCTAATTAGACATGCAGTATCACTTAGCTTCTCCCTCAAAGTATACTTTGTGACTCTGACTTATCTGCCAACCCAAAGCTGCACTCAGATTAAATGACCCCACAAAATGGGCAGAGATGGCCAGAGCCACAGCATTTTGAAAACACACCTTAATGAAAAGTGACTTGTCTATCAGATCTATCACATTTGAATAGAAAAACACAATACTTTCTCACTTTTAATAAGTACAGAGAGTCTGACAAAGTAATGACTTTCTTTCTCCCCCAGCGCTAATCTCAAATACAATAATGTCTAAGTATGATTTTCACCTTTCGACATTCTGTTATTGAGCAAAAACCGAATTCTTAGATTTACATTTTGAGTTTGTCTCTCTCAGTCACTAACTCAGAAATAAAGATGAGTGGGATACGCTGAATGAATCGGACTCCTGCACGAAATTGTTTATGACAGATGACAATATATGATGAAAAGATAAAAGCCCGATGATGATAGGTTTATTTATCGATTGTGAATAAAATCCATGAAGTGTGAAACTGAAAACAGCACTGGAGAGAACTGGGCAGGAAGGCCATCAGGAAGAGCATGCACAACATGGACTCAGACTAAGAGCTGCCTGATGGAGGCCAGAATAGATGGAACAGGGTGGAATTGCAAGATGATGTTGACCTACTGGTCCTCTTTCTGCTTATGCCTCCTCAGCACACGAGGGCTATGCAGTGACTGTGAGATGAAGCGAAAAGGCATGGGGGTTCAGAAGGCTGCTGTTCCAGAACAGCTCTGCCACAAACAAGCTATGTGACCTTGGGCAAGAACCTGAATCCCCTCCCGGGGGCTGGGGGGAATCCCTTAATTTTCTTTCTCTATAGAAGAGGTTTAATTCATTGAACAACACCATGGTGCACAGTGCTGAACCTAATAATGCCAGCATGACTCAAGTGCAGCTGCTATATTTACTGGGAAGACCAACACCGTAGATGCCTACAGCATAGGCCCCTCTCATGCAATGAAAGAAGCAGCCAGCTTGGTGCAGGGTCTTGCATTCCCAACATCCTTTAGGAGTTCAAATTCTATAGTTTAAACTACGAAACCACATTTTCCAAGCACTTGAAGATGCGAACAAAAGTGGGCTAAGAAGCTTCAAAAGACGAGAGGCTTTTTAACTCACAGGCAATGTCTAGGAAGGCCAGGAGGAAAGAACGTAGACCTGAGAAATCATTTGCATATTGCCAGATGATTTATGTAACTGGATGGAGTCAGTCCTGGAAATACTTTCCCCTGTGTTCTCCCTCATCAAACCACTGCTGAGGCAGGTCAAAAATCCATCAAAGGGTTTTGCCCAATGTATGGAAATTTACACCATGACTCATAAAATGAGAGCAGAAGCCCTAAAGAGGTGGTTCCCAGAGCCATGGCAGGTAGTCATTGAAGAAGAGAATTGTGGCTCCAATTTAGGTTAGAGAAAATAAAGTCTTGAAGTAGAAGTCATCTTGAAGACTTGTTGAGATTTCATTTGAAAAACACAGAATATGTATCATTTTCCAATGCTGCCTAACAAATTACCACAAACTTAACAGATCTATCCTTGCACAATTTCCATGTATCAGGAGACCCAATATGGGTTTGCTGGGTCCTCTGTCTAGGGTCACTGATTGTTGACAGAATCCAGTCCCTTGCAGTTGTAGAACTGAGGATCCCAGTCCCTACTGGCCACTACAGATTTCTGCCATGTGACCCTCTCTATATCTTGGCAGTTTGCTTTCTCAGGGCTGGCAGAAGAATCTCTCTGACTACTTCTGTCTCTAACTTCTAGGCCCTCATTTAAGAGTTCACCTGATTGGGTCAGGCCCACTTAGAATAGCTCCTTTTTGATTGAAGTCAACTGATCAGGATTTTAATGACACCTATCAAATTTCTTCATCTTTGCCACATAAGGCAAAGACATGGAAATAACAGCCCATCACCTTTGCCAAACTCCACTGGGTAGAAGCAAGTTACCAGTTCTACCCACACTCAAGAGGAGGGAATTATACACAGGCATGGTCTCTGAGGGTCATCTTAGAATTCTGCCTACCACAGAATCTCTCTCGTATACTTTTGTATAGTTTGGTTTTATTTACGTTGGTTTCCTTGTATAGGATTTTGCTGGACAGTAATCTTTGAGAAACAAGCCTCTCTCCCCCATCAGTATTGTGCCCAGGTTATATCATTCTCCTCTGAAGTTTGGGAAAAATAAATTTTTATCCCCCTCCTACCCTATCAACTTCTTATTCCTTCTGATGCACTTTCTCGGGGAAAAAAGTAAGAAAATACAATACAGAGCTCTCACAATCAACTCAAAATCCTCACAGATTACATGAAATTACCCCAGAGAAGGTCACCTCATACAGGGTGATTTCTGCTGAAAGCACATCAAGCAGAAGTTTTTGCCCCACGGGAGACCCCAGAGGAGGCTCAAACAACAAGGTACTGTAAATGCAGTGCCAACCATCAAACTGATACCTCTTCTTGTTTTAAAGTAAAACCAACTGCTCATCTCCTCCTCCCCTCTGTGGCTTTACCAAGCCACCTGCAGTCCAGATCAGCTAGCTCCTTGACCTTACCTCACACTCTAGCACTGAAGGACTTAACTTCTTGACATTATATTTTCAATAGGAAAGAGGCTTAGGGTTAACAGAAACTACAGTGTTTAAAATACAAAACAAAACACCACCATTTTCTTTCTGCACTCAGTCCTGGCACTTTTCCATGCACCTGCCCCTCCACTGCCTCTTCTCCCTGGTACTTCCAGGTCTTTTTCTGTATCCCTCCTGCATTGCTAGATAGGTTCAGATGGGGTTCAGTCATCACTTCAACCCATTGACCACACTTTTTGCTATCCCTTCCCTAGGCCTGCCTCCAACACTTATCCTTAGTTCATACTATATTGATTTTCTAAAAGAAGGCCTTTGCACTAATGAATAAATGGTGCCAACTCTCTAAGCAAGATTGAAAGAGAAAACTGCTTAGAGAAAGAAAAAGAAAGGGAGAAAAAAGGAGTGGGGAGAGAAACAGACCAAAACCACCTAAAGACAACAGGTAAATCCACTGAATTTCTGTAATATAAAACTAAATTTTCAAACCGAGATCGAATCTGACTTTGGGCAGGGAGAAATCTAGGCCTAATAATTGCAGGTAAGAGGAGGTATTGATTGCACTACAAAGACCACATTGCTGAGGCAGCAGCTTCCATGGGTTCCAGAGTGCTGTGGCTGTCCCAGCATTAGTATATCCCTAACCAATAATTGAATAGAAGTAGTTGTTCTTGGGGATCATGCAGTTTTTAAGAATGTGAGTCAGGTGGGCATGGGGTTGATTGCATCCTCGTCCTCTTACTGACTGTGTGTTCTTTATCAAGTCACTCACCTGCTGTAAATCTCAGTTTCTCCTTTGTAAAATGGAAGCAGTGTCCTCGCAGCAGCTGTGAGGATCACATTAGATATGCGGTCTGTGATGGGATTAGCATGATGCCTGGCATGTAATAAATGCTCAGTAGGTATTGTTGCTGCTGTTATTAAAACTCCCTGGACCAAGGAGCAAGTGTCCCAGCATAATGCTGCTAGACTTTACCCTCCTGCTGCACTTAAATGTTGTGACCAGACTAGCTTCTTCAATGTCATTTTAATTTATGGGAGAGGATTTTTTTTCCAAATTAAAAATGTCTGAAATTTGCACATTAAAATAGTCACTTGAGGCAGGAGCCATGGAAATACTGCGATGATGGAGGCATCTGCCCCCAGGTCAGGGTCTTGTTAGTAGTTTTATCTGGAAATAAAGTTCTGTAGAAGCATGTTGGCAATTCAAGCCCACAGTAAAACTTGGGACTGTTTTTTATTTCTTCTGTGTTTGTACAACTGATATCCAAGAAAGTCACAAGAAACAGGAAAGTTATAGGAACAGCCTTCCTAAAACTAGAGCCAGCCAGATCCACACCATGAGCTCATTTGAAAACCTGAAATACGTTGGGTCGAGGAAGGCATAGAGACAAGGGGGGCCACTTCTACAATCAATCAATTAATTAATTAATTAATAACCTTTAGTCCTTTTGAACATGAAAAGCATTGTTGATTGCTGATTTGGAAAAAGTTCACAGACAGCAAATGAGATGCTCAGTGTCTTTTCTGCAATAATCCCCTGAATCATAAACCAAGTCCAAGCCCTTTGGAAAAGCCATGTGTATTAAGTCAGACCCTGTTCCATCAACACACACATTAGTCCCTTTTCACAAAGTATTGATATATGGCAGTAAGTCATGAGCTCTGTTTTCCAACTAAGGTCAAGAGTTTCCAGATATAAAGCAAATTGTAGAGAGCAAAGATAAAGCTCACACTCAGTTATATCCATAGCTTGATTCCTAATAAGGGGAATTTCTAGAGCAGGAGTTCTCGGATCTAGTGTGCCAAAGAAATAAGCTGAGAAGTTTGGCATCAGGATCCACACATTCACTTTTTACTCATTCAACAAAGATTTATTGAATGGCTTATATGTCTAGCAGTGGGGGTACAAACAAGATCTCTAGCCTCACACAAGCTTATTGTCCAGTGGGGAAATGGACAAAAAATTAAAATACCATTGCAATAGTGCAATGCCGCTAAACTGTCATCATAGAGACAGCTCTCATTTTTTCTTGCAAGATCTTCCAAGAAATCAGGAAGTTAGGCCAAGGAAAATGAGAACCAGCATTCATTGGACAACCACGACATGCCCATTTAATTATGAGGTAGGTAATGTTCTCCCATGCCACAGGGGAAGAAACTAAAAGTTTAGCTCTTTCTGCCTCTTAGGCCCATGTTCAGACCCCCTGGTTCCAGCCCTCAGTGATAGTAACTTCATTCAAGGCTCTACAGCTATGAAATGGCACTAGAGTCTGGGTCCGCTGGATTTTTCAGCTGGGCAGCACATTGTCATAGGGCACGGAGAGAGAAATTACTGAATGAAAAGAACACAAATTCATACAAGAAAGTGCTTTGGACAGAAAGATTGTGAAGTGCAAGGCAGCTCCCCTACAACTGGCCTGCAGGGGTTTGAGTGGATACCCCTCGGGTCGTGGGAGAGCTTGGCCACAAGAGGGCAGAGTGTGCACTGCACAGCCACAACAAAAATCCCAACAGCCCCTTGGGAGCAAGAAACCTAATGCTGCATGCTTCATTAACTGTTCCAGTGCTGATAAATATTTGCTGTCCTCTGTTCAGACAGGAAGCAAATAAAAGATTTTTATACTAAAATATGGCGCCTGGTTACTGCATCTCAGAATATAATTTGTGAAAAGAGACTGATCAGCTCCATTCATTTCCAAAATCTTAGAATCATAAAGCTGCATGCAGTTTAATTCATGCTAGGATTTGAAGAGTAAGGCCACCTACAAACTTTCCCACCAGCATGAACTGTACAGGGGTGGGCAAAAGTAGGTTTACAATTGTGATACAAATAAATAATAATACAAGAATAAACTGTTTTGTGTACTCACAACAGTAAACCTACTTTTACCAACTCTATATAGTGCAGTTAAAAAAAAAAAAAAAAAAGAGTAAGACCACAATGTCAATGTCATATAACATCCATACAATAGCTATAATAATAGCAATATCAGGGGGTTGGGAATCAGCTTAGGGTTCAAGTCCTTGGCTCTATTACTTACCAACTGTAACCTCAATCAAGTCACTTAAACTCTACAAACCCAGTTTCCTCATCTATAAAACAAAACCAACCCAACAGATTTGTTGTGAAGATTGAATCAGTTACTGACAATAAATACCTAGCAGAATTAATAGTCATTGCTGCTAACTGCTCAGTTGTGATAATTATGTTAACAGAGTTTTAGCTGCACACCAATGCAAGGAGACAGTAGAGCCTTTCTACCAGATGCCTTGCCTTTCTGCTGTCACAAATCCCTGCCCTGGACCTATCATGCCTTCTTTCCCGAGGCAAAGGAAGAGGTTTCCCTCCCCAATGGAAGGCCAGCCCTCAGTCTGACCTGTGAATCCTGGTCTTCCCTCTCTTCTCAGGCCCCTTTCATTCCCACACTGAAACATGCTCCAGTCTTTTCCATATTAAAAACAAATATTACTAAACAAAACCAAAACCTCCCCTCACACCCCATATATCCCTGGAATTCTTCAACCTCTCCCCTTTTGCAGCAAAACTTCTCATGGCAGTTGCTAAATCCCAAGTCCATGTTTCCTCCTTGTCCACTTACCTCTCACCCATTCCAATGGGACTGCACCCAAGGGTGCTCCCGCCAGTGCCATGGGCAGGGGTGCACGATCCCCATGAGCACTCCAAGTTCCATCTCTCTGGGCTGCTCAGCACCTTGTGCCCCATGCTATCTTCTGGAAATGCTGCTGTCCCTCGGGCTCAGTAACACCGAACTCTGCCTCAGTGTTCAGGGCCAGCAGCGTTTTCCCTACACAGCCTGTGGGTGCCAGAATCTTCCAGGCTTTAACATACTCTTCTCTGGTTCTACTCCTTCTTCAGAGCTCTATTCACTCCCACAGATCCAGTGGTCATCTCCTCTGCACAATGTTGGGGAGTTTTAGGCTCACACACACTTCCTTCTGGGTGTCTCAGGCACCTCAAGCTCAACATACCCCAGACTGAATTACTTCTCCTCCCACCACCTGCCACCCACACAAACAAACCTGCTTCTTCAACAGTCTCTGGTATAAAATCTGTGCCCCTATCCACCAGGTACGTATGTAAGTCAGGAATTAGCAAGCACTCTCACGCTTTCCTCTCCCTTATCCCTCACATCCAATCAATTGTGATTCCTGTCCATTCTACCTACTAGATGGTTTTTTTTCAATCTCTTCCCCTTATTTTTCCACTGGTCTCATCAATCTAAGCTACCATCACCTCTGTCAGCCCTTCTCCATTCTCGTCTTTACACTATAACCAGATTGGGGGGGCGGTGGGGGTTAATGTCAATTTTACCATTTGAAATCCTCTATTGATTATAGTTCTTTGGGCAAAATTCAGAATCCTCAGAGAATTACAAACTTCCCTTTTTCATCTGGCCATTTCTCATCTCTAAAGCCCTGCCTCACACCATGCTTACCTTTCTTTCCCCCTTCAGCTTCCAAAAGTCTTCCTTCCTCTCCTCGAAAAAAAAAAAAAAACAACAACACACAGTTGGAGACTTCTGGCCAAGATGGAGGCATAGACAGACACGCTGCGTCTCCCTCCACAACTAAGAAGGAATATAACTGCCTCAAAACTAGAAACACCCAAAAGTTACAGAAAATCAAACTGCATGGAAGTCCAGCAAACAAAAATATAAAGAAGAAATACTCACCCAGACAGGTAGGAGGGGCAAAGCTGGGGCGGAGAGGATGGGATGTCGTGGAGGTAGCAGCAGCGGCAGCAGTGGCAGGCCAGCGGAAAGCACAGCCACACATTTTAAAGTCAGGAGAGACACCTGGGGAGCATTCCCAGCTCCTCACTGGACCTCACAGCACACGGTCCCCAGCACCAGGGAGAATCAAGCCTCATTGCTTCTGACTGTGCAGACTAGTAGGGGTTGGGGCGGAGGAAGAAACTGCCAATCTCAGCAGAGTCCATTTGTTTATAGGGCCCCCACGGTTCTAGAATGTCTGCAGACCCACCCACTGTGGGAACAACAGCCAGGGCAGCAGCTAGAGAGGCACCAGTCTGGTTCGGAAGTGGGAGAGGTGCCTGGAAAAGGGGCGAGTGCTGGGCAGGCAGCATTGTTCCTTCTCAGACCTCTCCCTCACCTACAGCGCCACAACATGGTGAAACAGGTCATCCTGTACTAATGAATCCCTAAGGCTCTGCCCCTTACAACATAACAGGAGTGACAGCTCTACCTGGGATGTAGAGGCAAACACAGGAGCCTGTCAGAATGAGGAGACAGAGAAATATGGCCCAAAATGGGAAATGGATCAAGGTTCCAGTGGGAAAACCAAGCGATGAGAAAATAGCCAACCTAACAGATGAGGAGATAGACAACCTAACAGACTCAGAATTCAAAACACTGGTGATAAAGATGCTCACAGGCTTGACAGATATACTTGAGTACGGCAAACGCATAAGAGAAGAAGTGAAGGCTATGCTAAGTGAAACGAAGGAAAATCCACACAAAACCAATGGTGAAGGGAAGGGAATCAGGGTTCAAATCAATGATTTGGAACATAAGGAAGAAAAAAACCGTCAACCAGTGCAGAATGAGGAAGCAAGAATTGAAAAAAATGAGGAAAATTTCCCAAATTTTGCAAAGGAGATGGACATACAGGTCTGGGAAGCACAGAGGGTCCTGGGCAAGCTGGACTCAGAGGGGACCACACCAGGACGCATCATGACTGAGATGTCAAAGGTGAAAGATAAAGACAGAGTCCTGGTGCCAGCAAGAGAGAGGTGGAGAGTTGCCTATAGGACTATCAGCTGATTTCTCAGAGGACACTTTGCAGGCAGAAAGGGACTGGAAAGCAGTATTCAATGTGATGAAAGGCAACTTACAATCAAGATTACTCTATCCAGCAAAGCAATCATTTAGAATGGAAGGGCAGATGAAATGCTTCCCAGACAAGGAGTTCATCATCACCAAACCATTATTATATGAAATGTCAAAGGGACTTACTTAAGAAAAAGAAGATCAAAACTATGTACACTAAAATGACAACAAACTCACAACTTTCAACAACTGAATCTAAAGAATAAAAACAAAATCCAACTAAGCAAACCAGAATAGGAACAGAATCATAGGTATGGGGATCATTTAGAAGGTTATCAGCTGGGAGGGGGTAGGGGGAGAAATGGGGAAATGGTGCAGGGACTAAGAAGCATAATCGGATGGTATAAAATAGAGAGGGGGATATTAAGAATAATATGGGAAAGGAGGATGTTAAGAACTTATATGCATAACCAATGCACATGAACTAAGGGGTATGGGACTGCTGGAGGGAAGGGGCATACTGGGCAGAGGGGAGCAAAGGGGAAAAAAATTAGAACTACTGTAACAACGTAATCAATAAAATATACTTTAAAAAAAAAACACACCATTGGTTAACTTATTGTGACTCTCTTGTGCGCCAGGTTCCATGGGAATTTAAAAGCTATATCAGTCACAGTCCCTGCCCTCCAGGATTTTCCCATCATGGGAAAAGAGGAGACCAGCTAGTATGTACACAAATTAGTGTAAAGTAAAATGTGTTAAATAGCATTAAAAATGTACACAGGGGGACATTCAGAAGAGGAAGTGAGTAGAGATACACATACAGGGAAAGCTTCAGATATGCAACCTATGTGGGCCACCGTGTAGGATGGGAGGACTGGCTCTTCCCAGGTACACACAGGAAGACCAGAGATCTAGAGGACGCATGAAAGCAAGAGACATAACAGTTATGTCAGGTTGATCGGGAGAGACTCATTGAGGAAGAAGTGTGTTCAAATGCTGCAGGCACCCAGAACACAGAGGCACTTAAATCTGACAGTCAGAGGCCACTGTGAACCTTTGAGGAAGTGGTGTCTGCAGTGGAGTGTCCATAGAAGCCAGAATACAAAAGGAAAAGCAGCTGGTGTGAAAGTGAAGGCTGGCTATAATATCCTATGCAAGAAGGTTGATGATAATGGAAGAAAGAAGCTTGAGCAAGGACAAGGCAGGCAGAGTCCCAAATGGAATTATATCAAACCAGCATCTGTTCCCTCAGCACATAGAGAGTTCGTGGGAACCCCAGAAAAGGGGGACATAAAAAAGAGAAGTGTTGATATCTTAGGCTCACCTGAGGAGCCCCTGCCCAACCCCTGGGAGCAGCCTGGGGACCAACAAGAGGCAGGGACAGCGAGCCCCACTCTTAGCACGAGCTGCAAAAAGTGCAGAACAACAGAAGCTGGTTGTAAAGTTTAAGCAGATCAGACACTATAAAATACTTTGTAATGCACCATTGAGGCGAACAAATAAGAGGCCTGAATAAATTTATATTCCAATTGCTAAACATTACAGTCAATTTAAAAACCCACAAAAGTTTTGCTGAACAACTATATAAATTAGAATGGATCTGTCGCGTTGCACAGGACCTAATAGACTGCGACATGAAACAATCGGAGCAACTCCCTCTCACCTGTTAAATCATCTTGAAATAGATCTGCCAGTGCAGTTTTTTATTTTCTTTCCTTTCAAAACACACTGAGGTAATTCTATGGTTAATGTGAATTTTATTTGTTATTTATCTGCATTTTTTTCCCTATCTAAAAGCTGTCAGGGTCAGGAATGGATCACACCAGAACCAGTCTTCCTCCTTCGAAAGTTCCCCATCTGACTTTTCTGGTTGTTTCTCCTCCACTGAGCAAAAGTGGAATTAGTAGCTGGTAGCCATCCTGTAGAAGCTGAAATCAATACATACACATGCATACTTACATACAAATGCATACAGAAACACATACACATACAGTGAAAACTGAAGAATAAGAAACTAGGCCAAGAGCCAAAGAAAGGAAATTCTGTGTCTGTCCCTGTCACAGATAGGATGAGATAATCTGGGCAGGCTCCCTTTCCCACCGTTCCTCTACTGCCATTCCAAATCAGTTGCTACAATTACAAAACATGCACTGAGACAGCAGAGAGGGAAGGAAAAATGATCTTTTTTCCTTCAGTTGCATATCCATATTTATGAACCAGGAGTTAAGGAGTAGAGCAAAGTCCAGTGCTTGTATATTCTCACAATAATACTATGAGATAGCCATGATTATTTTATCCCCATCTTTCAGACATAAAATCTGAGATCAAGAGAGGGTAAATACTTTATTTGATATCACACAGCTAGTGAGGGGCAGTTCTGGGATTTGAACTCTGAGCACACATTACCGAAGATGGCTGCAGTGTGGGCAACTCAGGAGATGAGATAATTCTCTACTCCTCTAAAGATGGCCCTAAAGTGGGGAGAGGCTAAAGGTGGGTTCCTTGTGTGTTTCTCCCACTAAATATTAGAAATTCTGAAGAGAAGGTTCATCTTCCCACTCCTTAGCCTACTCCAGTTTCTGTGTCCAGGTAGAGCAAGATTATTGTATGGATGGAGCATTAAGTCTTAAAGAGCATCCTAGGAGAGTTCAGTCGAGCCTCATGGGGCCTAGAATCTCCTCTATCTTTATTGCTAACTGAAAAATTCCTCTTAGGTTCCTTTGTCCAAATCCCCTGCACACACACCAAAAAAGAGAGAGAGATGAACCCAGTTCGACTTCTTTAAGCCTAACCACAGAACCACAGAACCAGCTTATGCAGAATGTGCTCTTGGGTCACAAGCCTACCCCTGGGCCATAATGTGTAGGGAGGTGGAGTGGGAAGGTGGGTCTTCTCGCACAGCCAGAGCGTACAAGCTGTGGGCAAGCCCTGGAATTCCCTCAGAAGTATGGAGAGGAGTGGCAGAGCAGGCTGAAATTGACAAGGTGACCCATCTAATTGAGAGGTGAAATACCTTGCCTAGGTTTTTCAGTTATTTCCCTTATGTATGGATGGGGAAAACAGGGCTCAGTGAGGTCCAAGAACTTGCCCAAAACTTTGTTGTGGCTGAACTAGGACTAGAATTTAAACTCTGCTGTCTCCCAGTCTAGTGCTTAGTCTTCCAGAAGCTAACTGCCCAAGAAAGCAAGGAAAAGAAAGGGCGCTCGGGACACTACGCAGAAGAGCACAATCACACGAAAGGAAAGGTAAAGGAAACTACTACGTCCATGGCGCTAAGATAGAAGCTGGCCATCCCCTCCAGATTCCACTCTAGGTTTAAAAACCTAAGGGGGAGGTAGGGGGCAGGGGATGAGTATATGTGCTTTGGTCGGGGTAAAGGTATTTTAACTCTGCCAAATCCAAAATAATTATAGATATGAGTTCTCCAAATTACAAATCCAGTACTTTGCTGATGTCATTTTGTAAAACACCACCTCTGTAGGAAGTCATAATTGGAACCTAACCTCCTTTGTGCCACTTGGGGGCAACACCAACATGTTTGATTTATTGAGACATCTCACCTGTCTGACTTCTGAAAGCAGAGAAGTGGCAGTTCTAAAGGCCACCTTCTCTTCTTTAAAGGCTGGCAGCAAACCTCCAACCTGTCTGACTACTCTGAGCTCTGAATATGTTTACATATTTATTTATTTAAAGTCAAATTGTTTTCGGGTATCTCAGGACAAGGCAAGCATCAGCTGTGAAGACTGGCTTGTAAGGTACTGGATGAAATGGCCCATAGGGGATGACGGGATTCTTTGCACAGACAGACCACAGATTCCAAAAGGATTTCCATAAACTAAGGCAATGTAGTTCAGAAGGACCACCAGCAACAGGAAGTCCCAACATCTGTCACCTGGCCTCTCTAAAGGGTGAGTAGGTAACATTCTGAAATCCACAGGAGCAGCAAGCAGCCATCACTAAGAAGGTGAATAAGGAAGCAAGGCAGCATCTATCATGGAGATGTGCAGGCAAAACTCCAAGCCCAGGCAGGTAACCAACAAGAATAAGCCAAACAGAAAGAGACTTGGAAGCTCAGGTCCAAGGGACAAGTTTAGGGTGATAGTTGCATCTGGGACCTTCCCAAGCAGCCTCAGACTTCCCTCCTGACTGCAGATCACTATAAGCCTCTACAGACTTCTCCCCTGGGGGTTCCACAGGCACTTCAGCTCCACATGTCAAAATTCATCAACCTCCTTCCAAAACTAGCTCTTTCTTCTTTGAGTCTCTTATCAGAAAATGGGATCACCATTCCCCCCAGCAGACAAGTGAGATCCCTCAAAATAGTCCTCTCGCTCACCATTGATGCCTAATTGGTCCCAGACATACTACTTCAGGTCTATCTCCTCCCCACTGTCTCAGGCCAGGCCCCTCAACATCTCTCACAACTATGGTAACAGCTTCTTACACATCTCCCTGCCTCGGATAATCCCCTTCCAAAACATTTCCATACTGCCTCCAGAATTAGTTCTCTGAAACTCCAATCTGACCATGTCACCTCTCCTACTTTGTAAACTTCAAAACATAACCACGTAGGATAGATTTGAAAGTCCTTGTGCTCTAGCTCATCACATTTTCTATTTTTCAGCCTGGCAAACTCCTTCACATTCTTAAACACCAAAGTCAAATGTCACCTTCACCATAACAGCCTCTCCAATTGCTTTCTTTCCCTTCGCTGATCTCCTTGGCTAATTAATTCCATTCTCTTTTGAATGCCCTTGGGCTCTAGAGGAAGTCTTCAGGAGAGGTCCCCACTGAGATCCCCTTCTGGCCCAGGAGGGACACAGGAAGTAGGAAAGTATGGGGGATTCAGCCAGCCAGGCAGGAACACTAAAGTGAGACCAGAGATAGGCCTAAATGTCAGTCCTGAGTTTTTCTAAAAACAAGCCTTGTACGCTGAGACATACCTTTTCTGCCTTTCTCTGCGCAGGTTGAGTCTGAGCTCATACCTGGTGATGACTATTACAGTACTTACCATTTCATGACAAAGAAATGGGAAATGTGTTTGCTGTGTTCCAGGGATGATGCTAAATAATTTCCATATACAGTTAACTCTTAATCAATGGGGGATAGGGGGTTGCGGATACTGAAGCCCCACTGGTTAATAATCCACATATAACAAATCAGCCCTCCACATCCAAGGATTCCCAACCACAGATCTAAAACAGTGGTTGAACCCACAGATGTGAAACCTGGATCAACTATTTACTTATTGAGAAAAACTGCATGTAAGAGAACCCATGCGGTTCAAAACCCTGTTGTTCAAGGGTCAAGTGTATTATTAAAACTCACAACAATCCTATGAGGTAGGTATTATTATTGTCCTCATTCAATATGAGGGATCTGAGATTAAAAATAAATAAGTAACTTGCCCGAAGTGATTTCAACTCGTAAACAGTGAAGTTGGACAACAAACTCAGGCCCGTAGATTCTGGAGCCTAAATTCTAAGACATTAAACCACATTGGCTGCATTTATTAAATGATCTAGATCCACCATGTTGTTAACACTGCACATGGAGCTATACCAGGCATAAGTGTTTAGGCTGGGGGTGAAGAGTGGTAGAGAAACAACATGGACTAACATGCAGAAGCACAGAAAACTTAGCGTATGTATCCTTTCTTGTGGTCAGGGATTTTCCCTGTGAACAGGCTGCTGACAGATGGGAACTGGGCTTGAGCATGAATGAGGAAGATGGAAAAGCACAAATGGAGTCACTCTTGCACTACGTTCAGGATCCGTGTGCAGTTGCACAGGGAGGGGAGACCATGAGTCAGGAGGCTGGAGAGGGTCTCAGGGCCAGAGCTCCAGTTGAGGGCCTTCATCCTGGGGGCAGCGAGGACTACTGAAGAATATTAAGTAAGCGAGCATCTTGATCAGACTTTGAAATTTTTACTTTGACTTCTGTGAAGAGAATGGATTGCAGGAAAACAAAAGGGATAAGCAGAAAAACCAGTCGGGAGGCCATTGCAGTGGTCTAGTGAGAGATAATAGGAGTGATGATGAGGTAGATGGAGGCGGACAGAGCCAAGTGGTAAAGAGAGGAAAATGGATAGGATCTAGTGACTGATTGGCTAAGAGGGAAAAGGAGAAATCAGGAAGGGGTCCTTGGTCAACTACATGGATGGTGGTGCTTTGTGCTAAGATGGGAAACCTGACAGGAGGAGCAGTGGGGAGGAGGACAGTATAGTGATGAGTGAAGAGTGCAACCCTAAGATGGAAATGCTTGTCAACACTTACTGGAAATGCTTAGAGGGCAACAGGGCAGACACTGTACTTTAACTACACAGCTATTGCTGTGCCCCATTTTTCTTCCTACTTTGATTACTAACCATCTAGGGCCAAGGTCAATATCTTAACTGTGTTTTCATTCTCAATGGCTATGTCACTAGGCCACTTAAATGCTTGATAAGCAGACACAAGTATGGACAGATTGAAGGAGGAATCCACAAGGAGGAGAAAGGAAGAAAAAGTTGAATAAACACCAAAACCACCACCAAAAAGCAGGAAAAGAAGGGAGATGGTAGTAAGTCTAAAAACAACTGATCAATAATAATAAACTTAATAAGGTATAGGAAATAAGGTCTTTTTCACAAGTAGTTTAAAAACTAGTAGCACCAAGAAAGAATGGAATAGACTTGATGATTGAGCAGGTGTTGAAATGGCTCAGTTGTATAACAAGAATATATTTCTCTCACAACTCTACTGAAACTGAGTCAGTAAGAACAAAGCTAGAGAAGTGGCAGTAATAGAAATGGATAGCTTAAATAAAGTAGTTATCAGAGTTGAGACCAGCTGTATGCCTAAGGCATAACCCACACCCTTAAACTTTATTTACCTATCAAATACTGACTGCTTTAAGGACTCATCTGGAATGTCTCAACTCTACAGATTTTTGTTTAAATTATCTCTGAAGTTACTCCCAATAATGTATTCATTCCACTGAAGAGACTTTGAAAGTGGTAGAGTAAATTAGAGGAAAGTTTCAGAAATAACACTTTGGGGTTTGGGAGATGGGACAGTGACACTGGTTATGAAAGGCAATGTCACAAAGGCATTTGATCCAGGATGGGGAAGAACACAAGGTCAGGGTGATGGGTTCCAGGTTCAAAGAGTTTAAGAGTCAGTCTTTCTCCCCCACTTTTACTGAGAGGAAAATTAGAGCCCATAAACCTAAGCTTGTTGTTTCTTCATATGAAACCCTTCAAAAGATCCCCAGTACTTTTGGATCAGGTAGAAACTCTTCAGCCTGGATGAAACCCTACATGCTCCCTCTCCTCCCACTGCTGCCTTTCCTCCCATGATCTGGTTCTTACCTATGCTGCCTTAGTCAATGTTGAAACTAAGACTAAATAGCATTCAGGAGGGAGGTAGACTGGTTTTCTGTTGCTGTATAACAAATTGCCACAGCTCAGCAGCATAAAACAACACATTTATTATCCCACAATGTCTGGGAAGCAGGAAAAGTCTGGGCACAGCTTAAATGGGTCCTCTGATTAGGATCCCACAAGGCTGTAATCAAGGTGTTGACCAAGACTGGGTTCTCCTGGAGGTTCAACTGGGAAAGTATTCATTTCCTTATGCTCATGGTTTTCAGGAGCATTCAGTCCCTTGTGGCCATAGAATTCATGGCAGCTTGCTCAGTCAAATCTAGAGGCATGGAGAGACTCTAGAAAGATGCATGTGACAATCTTATATAATCACATAAACATGATCATACACAACCCTTTGTTTTTGCCACATTCCATGGCTTAAAATCAAGACACAGCTGCTGCCCACATTCAAGAAGAAGGGATTATACAAGGGTATGAACACCAGGAGGCGGGGGATCACAGGGTCACTTTATGTCCATCCACCACAGCGTCTGTGGTTTATAGCCTACCAGCTGCACTAAAGCTCTGGAGTCTTCCCAACAAGCAGGATTAACATAGAAGAAGATGGACAGTGTCTGTCATCTTCCAATACAAATGTTAATCACAATGCTTTAAGGATTATTTGATTTTTTTTTTTTTCCCTCTCTCTCTTTCTAGACCTGAGAGTCTTTGGAGGGAGGTACCATGTTTTTTATAGCAATTCCAACATCATGCCTAGCACGCAGCATTCCCTCATGACAAATTTGTGACAATGAACAGACACACTGGTTTGGGGATCTATTTAAAAACCTATATAAATTATCTTCAATGTGGTATTTCTCTCTCATAAGTTTTGTAGAAGCTCTGGTGATTGTTTTGCCCATCTCAACCCTGGATACAAACAGAATTTCAGATTACAAAGTGTCTCAGAAACCCTATCTTTTTATGTTAAACAATCCTACTTATAAAGTGATAATGTAGTTAATATTTCCTTAATCACAAGAAATTGTTAATATTTCCTTAATCACAAGAAATTGTGTCAAAGGCCAAGGTTTGCAGATATTACCCAGAGGCCTCTATGCTATAGGAAGGGAGATAGCTCATGGAGATGCTATTGCACAGATTTGGTCAAATTGTAAATCATTTGAGGAGGGAAGGGGAAAGATTGGACTTTGACTTTAGCTTGCCAGCTCATTCATATTTTTCTCGGGGATTTATAAGCTTTTAGACCATCCCCCAACTTCGCAATGAGAAGACACATGTGAAAGCCTTAGCAACATGAGCCTTTGCAGGGAGAACTGAGAACCATCCTCAAGTGCAAAATAATAAGGAGAAAGAAGACCCATTGACTTAACCTTCCATGTTGGATGTGTAATACATTAAATATTCTACACAAATGCTTAATTTGCTGTTTCCTTCTGGGTATGTGCCAATTAAACACCTATTACATGGTACCCATGTAATGCCAATTGGTTCAATCCTATTGCTGTCTTACAAACCAATAGGTATATGTGGTCTGCAGGAGTATAAGATGAGTAGCACAGCATGACGAGTCTTACAAATTAAAAAAGGCTTATAAACCATTACATTTCTGTACCTCCTGGGAAATGAAGCAAATTGAAAACTCACATTCACACATGACAAAAATATTCTTCGTGTGCACCAGATTCCGCCTGAAACCAAAAAGATTTTCAGCTTTATTCCCCATCCCAGAATTCTAGCAGAATAAAAAGTCAAAGGCATTCCTTATGTTTTGTTAAAGTATACAAAGCAAAAGGCTCTGCCTACCTGAAGTTAACAACCTAAAAGGAGGGCCATAAGATACACCTGTAGCTAAATAAATACTGAGCACTCTTGAATGTTAAGTATTATGGTAGGTAGGCTGGAAAATAGCCCCCCCCAAACTATCCACATCCTAATCTCTGGAACCTGTGACTATTACCTTATATGAACTACAGATATGATTAAATAAGGATCTTGTGATAGATTATTCTGCATTATTGGAGTAACCTTTAAATGCAAATACATGTATTCTTATGACAGAAAGACAGAGGAAGATCACACACACACATACACACACACACAAGAGAAGGCCATATGATCACAAAGTAGAGATTAGGGTACACAACCACAAGCCAAGGATCGTGGACAGCCACTAGAAGTTGTTAGAGGCAAGAAATTAATTCCTCCCTAGAGCCTTCCTCAGAAGGGAGCACTGTCCTGCCTACACCTTGATTTCAGATTAGAGAAACTGATTTGGGATCTCTGGCCTCCAGGAATGTTGGGAGAACAGATTTCTGTTGTTTTGAGCCAGCAAGTTTGTGGTAATCTGTTACAGCAGTGTGAGGAAACTAATTCAGGGGGGTTTCGAGTATAACAGGGAGCGGGAAGGGGCAGCTGTGATGGACGGGAGAGTCAGGGAGAGTCTGAGATGACATGAGAGCTCTGACACAATGGTGAGAATGGCTGACCAAGGAGACTTGGAGTGACAACTTGGTGGGGTGGGAGGGAGGTCATGGCTTGCCTGATAAGGACAATTTTAGTGGAAAGGTGACACCTGTTGGAGTGAGTTCAAGAGAGAATGAGAGGTGATGAACTGGAGACAGAATAGAAGATACTTTTGAGTAGAAAAGGGACAGTAACTGGAGGGAAGCATGGGGTCAAAGGCCCATTTATATACTATGTTTAATTTAATACAATGATCCTGAAAGAAAAAGCCACTGAAGTCTACAGAGGTTCTGGGATTTGTTCACAGTCATATCACAGAAGAGACTGAGCAAAGATTCAAAACAGTTTTAACTCTTAGTACAGAATTCTTTATGAGACTGTAATAAAAAAGATAAAAATGGCTTAGAGCTGGAGGAAGGTGAACTGAGCCTGGGGAGATCACTGTGTCCCCTGAGCCATTACACACCAACAAAGACCCAGGCTTCCCAGAACCAGCTCTGCCACTGGAAGTCCCAGTGGAGACATATGACAAACATCCCTGACCAGTAACTTGGTCAATCAGTACAAGTTCAAGGAGTGAATGAAAAATAACACCTGTCATCCTCATGTATTGCATGAGCGACTTCAAGGAATCTTGGTGAAGAAAATATTGTTGCTAGTAATAAAAAGAAAATGTTTTGATTATAAATGCTAACTGACTAGACAGTAGACAAGTAAGAGAGTGATAGCAGATGTTCTGGTGTTAAAAAGTGAGTATTTTCAGAAGAGCTCCAATAAAGCTAAACTGAAAAGAAATCTAAGAATTTTAATTTAACAATGAAATCAATCACAAGGATCCAGTAGGTGTTTTGATCATACTGAGTGTGATTCAGCTGACTTGCAGGATCCTGCAGGAATCTTCGAAACACTGAAGAAGTGAGAGCTACTTGGGGCATCCATCTTTACGAGGTATAGATGACAGTCCCTGCTTCCCAGGTTTGCTGGGGGGATTAAATGAGATGAAGATGTATGAACTCCTAGCCACTGGCTGTCCATAGGAGGCCAGCATACACAAAGTATCCTCCCCCATCTTCTTCCTCCTTTTCCTCCTCTTCCTCCCCCCTCCCTGCTCACCACCACTGCCAGCCACAGGTCCTGGGAAATCTGGCTCTGCCTACCCCTGCAAGCTCACTTCCACCCCCTCTTCCTCCTGCTGATTATGCTGTAGCTACACTGCCCTTCGCTCTGTTCCTTGAACACACCCTGCTTGTTCTCCCCTGAGGACTTCTGCTCAAGCTGGAAAGCTCTCCCCCAAGATCTTGCAATGGGGGACTCTCTCCCTTCATTCAGATCTGAGCTCAAATGCCATCTTCTCAAAGAGGCATTGCATAACCACCACATTAAAGTTCTTCCAGTAATTCATCCTAAATCACAGTACCCTGTTTTATTTTCTTCATAGCTCACATGGAATGACCTTTGTCCTGTCTCTTTACACTGATGGCCAAGACCTGGTCTGTCATATCTCTTGCTTCTCACCCAGCACCTGGGACAGAACCTGGCACATAAAAGTGGCAGTCAATAAATATTTGATGGAGTGAATCATTTCCTATGGAGTATGTACACACACTACTTTAAGTATGGGTAGCTCTGTGATCACAGGTAAGATGCCTGGGATCTTTATTCCAATTCCCTGTCAGTGAAGGGTGATTAAAATCTCCCTGTATCATGAGCATGCAATGAAGTGCTCCAAGTCAAGCACTTAACAATGTTAGATACAACATAGTAAGCTCTTAATAACTGTTAACACGTATTTCCTGTCAAACAGAATTGTTGTCGTATGGTACATACTATAATACCGCACCCACACTTAGCGAGCTCTCAGGATTACAGTAGCAAAATATTTTTTTAAAAGATTCTAGTAAACCCAATTGTAATGACAGTCATCAGGGCCCTGAGGTTTACCAGACTTAAAAGGTTATATCTAGTCTCATGCTTAAAATTCTTCGGTAAACATTTCTAATTTGGATTATGAAAATTAAGAGTAAAAGAGATCCAAAATGTTGTGAAAACCCACCACTTGAGAACCACTTAACACATTGTTGACTGGCAATTTTATACAAAAACTACCCCAGATCATCAGCTATTTTTTTGTAATTCAATATGAAAATGAAACAATATAAAAAACATCAATATGCTTTACTTATATATAATGTATTGAAATGACACTTTGTATATATCTTCTATATAACTTCTAATAACTTTTTTTGGTATGATAAACTGTCCACTCTTCTTCAAAATCACTTTCACTATTAGATTCTATCACATTTTATTGCTGTTTTGGTGTTCTAATATCAGATTCATAAGTATCTTCTGACAGACTATGATCTTTCACATCACTGCTATATACTTCAAAGTCACTTGAACAATCAGAAAAAGCATCTACATATAATTCATTGAAAAATTCTTTGCCATTGCAATGTGCCATTTTTGAAATTTTTGCAATACTAAAATCGTGATAAAATAAGGAATATCTAGAAAAATAATTTTTTATAATAAAGTAGACATGACTGAAGACAATTAAGAAAACTTACAGAATTCTATATTATCCTCAGTTTAAGAATTTTATAAGCCAATGCTAGTGCAAACATGAGTTAACTCATTATTAGTCAACAACATTTGGGCTTGAAAACACAAATTTTTTCCTGAACAATATGTTAAATGGAAAAATATCAGTAAATCCCAAGCTCCAGTGGCCTGGCCATGCCCTTAGCCCACCTCTACTGTTGTTCAGCAAGTTGCAGAAAGTCAAGATCATTTTTTTTTATTCAACAGGGTTATAGCTCAGCTTCAGGGAACTAATTTTTCCAAGTCAGAGAAAATGCTCTAGAAGTTGGAACAAAAGGAAGTCCAACAGCCATTTTCAGGAGAATTGAAACTTATTTCCAACCCTCAGGCCCTGGGCACCCAGTTGTGACCTGATGTGCTGAGGACAAAGCCCTGTTGAAAATGAATCAGAGAGCCAGGATATGTGGAGCTTCTTCTCCTAGACACAGAAGCCAGAGCCTTCCAGCTGATGCACTTGCACAGAGCTTCACATGACTTCTAATGACAGGTTAGTCTAAATCTGTTGTTTTTTTTTTCACCTATTAAATAAGTGCCTTTTCAAATCTTACTTCGAAAGTATTAGAAAAATCTACAGGAAAATGAAAAATTTCAGCAGCTCATACCCTTCTAGACATGTTGACTTTCCTCAGCACTGGAGCCCCTGCACAGTACTCTTCATAGCCAAGGGGCCCCATGAACTTCTTATAGAATACAGGGGCTCAGAAGAAAGCAAGGTCCATAAAAGTCATGTGACTTTCTCAAGGCAGAACCATGGCTACAAATAGGCTTCCTGTTTCTAGATTCAGTGTAGGGTTCATTTTCATAATTGGCAATTGGATTTTGTCCATTTGTGATCCACTGGACGAGGAGATGACCACACAAAACACCCTGCAGTTTTTCGATGCACCTGTGAATCTCTTGGTCTATCTACAGAGCCCTTTATTAACAGGATGACTCAGTCTAAACTCAGGTGTAAAAAGAAGCACAATGTCCTATTTCTCTTTAAATGCTTCCAAATGCTCTACTTCTGAGCTGTTATTCAATCTCAGAAATAATTGAGGCTTAGTTGGGCCAAGTACTTGGGAGTTCTATACACCATCAAAGCTTTCCTATTGAACCTGTAGTTATGAATCCATACCAGTTAGCTCCACAACTTGAGTATCTTGGACAAGGCTGGAAACTTTCATGCCTGGGACCGGGCCCCCCTGGGGTGTCAGTAGAGGTCCTGCAGGCTGCCTGGGGCAATGCCACAAAGCACAGTACTGTCCTCTCTACCCATTGAACTCATCCACCTGCCAACTGTCTACTACCTCTTGGCCTCTGGGACACCTCACTTCCCCAGCACTCTCTTCTCTCCCCTCACTGCTGGGATCCCCAGCATTATCTTTTCAAAAAGTTTGGCATGTTAAGAAAAAAGGAAGAGAGTCACTGACTTCAAGTAGCTGCTTCTTTTAGGTCCTGCAAAAACCCCTCAGGCAGAAAATACTAAGGCTCTAGCTATCCAATTAAAATTCAGAAGAAGAAAAAAATATTCAGCAAACAAAATCCAAGCGAGGATCTCAAAACATTGCCCTGCCTCACTATCACAGGCCACGCTGCCCCTGACTCCCTGGTGCTATCATATTAAATTTTCCTAAAACAGGAAAGAGCTTTAGCTTGACACCCAACACAATTTGATTTAAAGTATGTATTCTTTGTGTATGCACAGACACACACACAATTTCAGAACAATACACTATTTGTGTTTGTATATGTGTAAAATATTTGAAGGTCTATTTCAGAATTCTTTAGAGTTGTTTCCCAAAGTAAAGGTAATATAAAACTACGTTAAAAATAAAATAAAATAAAACACTTCCCATCAGAGTACCCTAAGCTTATTTTGTCTCGCTCCAGAGGGTTAGTTGAGCTGGTCAGAAATAATACAGCCCAGTTGCTTTTAGCTAAACATTTTGTCAAAAAAAGTCTCTATTCCAGAACTAACTGCTACAAGCTCTTCAGATATCCCTTTCTCATCAATACCAGACACTTTGCTAACACAATACATGTTCAAACTGGGTTCTCGTTAAGTGAAAGCAATAAGATCCAACATACATGCAGTGGCTAAACTACCTTGGAGGCATGCCCAGCCCTTCAATTAAAAAGGTTGAAGAATGTGGACTGTGATGTCAATATGGTAGCCACTAGCCACATGGGGCCATTGAGCAGTTGCAATGTTGCTAGTTCCACATGTTAAGATGATAATATTTTTGGAGATTTCAGGTTATATAAAATATATTATTTCAATTATATGTTTGTTTTTACTGTTTAAATATGGCTCACATCATACAGCCATTGAACAGCACTATTCTTACAGACCCTTTAACTGTGGGAATGGTGCCCTGGGTTTGACCCCTAAATGGTCTTGGATTCTGCCACTTGTTCAACGGATTATTCTGTGTTCCCAGCAGAACTATTCGACATAGCTGAATCCCGCCACTGGAATAGTGACTCATTTAACTCAGGCCTTATGCACGGTTGTAGGCACTAAGGCGGATAAAACAGAGGTCAAAGCATCAACCTCCACAGAGCTTACAGAAGAGGTGCTTTTGTATCAATTTACTAAAAATTGGCCATCCAACAAAATTTTATGAGAAAACTTCCTTTCATCATAACTTGGCAGCACAGTTGCAAAGAAATAGCTAAATCTCCCCTATTCCAGAATACTGCCTCCAGCCCAGAGGCGCTGGCCCTGGACAAGGGCCCTTTTCTGAACTTTTCCTGACACATCCCTCTCCCAAGGCAGCGGTATTTGCCAGAGCCCTGCGGTCTAGTGGGGTTCAGTACAGTGCTGCATCAAGCTGATGAAAGCAGTGATGTAATGTAGGGGGCCACAAGATGCATGTAAGTGACCAAAGCATCAAATGGCCCAAGCTAGATTACTGCCTGGTACAGACCATCACCCCGGTGACTGATAGGTATGGCTGCAGAACTATAAATGGGCTGTCTGTTTGCACTGAAATTGGCTGGGACTTGAAGGCTGTACATCTGTCTTCTCCATCATACTAAAATAAAGGTGCAGCGATTCCCAGGAACTGTATTTATATCACACATATAAACTGGGAGATTTACAGTGATCCTTATTGACATATAAATTATATTTATAATACACACATATATTCTATATCCTGTGGGAGATTCTTAATGTAATGACCTCCAATGAATCATACCTCCTACTATCTATGCCTTCACTAGTCCCTTCCCACTGGAGTCTGGCCTTGGCATGTGACTTGCTTTGGCCAATGGAACATCAGCCAATGTGATGATGCAAGCAGAGGTTAGGTAAGTGCTTGCACTTTGCAGCCTGCTCTCTTGCTACCCCAAGGCCACCATACTATGAAGAAGCTCAGGTTGTTGGAGAGAAAGGCCTAGATTGTCTTAGCTGTACCCAGCACCTACCTCCAACTTCAACCAACAGTTGAATGCAACTGCACTAGTGAGCCCAAAGAAAGTAGCAGCAGATCTTTCCAGAATTGTAGAAAAAAATAAATGTTGCAGTTTAAATTTTTAAACATCTAAAAACATTTAAAGTTCTGTTTTTTAAATGTTTAAAGCCACTGAGTTTAGAGGTGGTTTGTTATGCAGCAGAAGTCTCATATAATCCACCAGTTAAAGACGGACATGTTCCCTGCCCTAAAAGGCTTCTATATATCCCACCAGCATCAACATAGCAGGGTATGAGGTTAGTGCTAAGCATTTATGAATTGATTAACAAAAATTTTATATATAAAATCTGGATTTTAATATAAAATAGGGTTGATAATCTACTTCATATAAAAATTTTCTGTTAATATTGAAAATATGATTCTAAGTGTAATGCATTTGATTTTTAGAGTTTTCATGACTACTAAATGAGGTAGCCATGAGCTAAATTTACAGCCTTTATAAACTGCTACACTAATATTTAAAGTCTGTCAAACCCTAATCTTATTTTTTTTATTTTGTTACCTATAAGAGACAAAAAGCCCTGCTTCCTGAAAATCTAAAAATGATTCAAGTCAATTTAATATGTTGTCATAAAAAAAAGATCTATGCTTTAGTTAGGGAAGCAAGGCCTCCCATGCACAAAACTATTAGAAAACTAAGAGTATATGAGTAAATGCAAAATAAATGAGTGCAATAAATAAGTGCTCTGAGACTTTAGTAAAAGGAGAGACTAATCTAGGCTGTAATCTGTAAAAAGAGACTTAGAGAAAAGAGACTTCCAGTTAAATATGACAACTGAACACATTTATTCCCTTCAGATATTGCCTAAAATTGCAGTACAAAGAATTTTTTAAAGGCATAAATAGGGACAAAGAAAATAAGAGAATATGCAATAGTAACAGAATTTTTGTACAAATACTATCTGACTTAGCAAACTAAAAAAAGTTGACATGTGAGCTGGAAATGGGAGAAACCCAGAAGCAAGCCAGTCCACTTGGCATGACCACTGCCCTGAAAAATAGACTCGGGGGACCAGAGGCACCAAGTAGCTCTGAATGCAGTGTAGCAGGTAGAGGTGAAGGCAGGCTGCTTTCAACAGCTTGAATGTTGTTACAGCAGCAGCCTGAACCCACCTCAGGCTGTGACTGTCCTTTCCTGACCTTGTTGGATGTGAAGCTCTGGATTTGGGCAACACCAAGCACAGCTGAGGTCAGAGATCGCATTCTGAGAGCAGGAGTACTACAATACATGGAAAACTTCATATCAAATCAGAGACCTCAAGTTCCCTTTTTCCATGTCTCCAAAATCCTAAGTGTATATCTCCGCACCCCACCACACCCCCACACACCCCGCCCCAGGGGAAAAAAAATGACTATTCAATAGAAAAGACCCCTAAGGATACTCATAGTCAAAGAGCCCAGACTACAAAGAGAACTCTGGTCAGATTTGACCAACCTTACCCTTAAATAGGAAGGGATGGCCCAAGAACCACCAGATAGTTCAGGGCAGCGTCTAACATGAAAGAAGAATAGTGAGTCAAGTAAACAAAGAGACAGTGTAGGGGGACAGAAAAAAAAAGTCTAATATAGTACAGTTAATATCATCAGACAACGTCAGAAAATATTTCACAGCCATTATGCTACAAACAAGATGCTGAAAAAAATAAAGAATATTCAGAGAAAAAGGAGAGGAAATGAAGTGATGGGAGAAATTTTATAAATCCAAATAGAAGGTTTGGAAGCCAAAGTGGAATTAACATCACAGAAAACAGAACAAAATGAAATGAGATGGAAAGTGTGGAAAACAAAACTTGAAATTAGTCTCAGAAGCCAATTATTCAAATAAAAAAAGAATTAGATAAAAGAAAGGGGAAGGAAGTGGTGAAAGGAATGAGAAAGTGTTCAATAAATAAATAGGTGTTTCCAGACTGTAAGTACATATCAAGTTGTGTGTATAGAGAGTTATTCACCATTTGAGAAGTAGCCTCTGGAATGCCAGAGATGGAGCATCTTATCATGGGATATCAAGTAACCATATATGACCATGTACCATAAATGCCTGTATGACCACATAGGTTCAGAAGCCATCAGTCATGAGATTAAAGCAGCACATCTGGGATTAGGCTCAAGCAGGCCCAGAGATCACAAGTCAGCTGCAAGAACAGGTGACCCAGATTCCCGTGACACTTGCCACTATTTCACTGATGCCTTTCTCTTGGCTCACGCTGATGACCGTATAAGGGAGTTCCCTATGATCAGCTGACAAAATAGAAGAAAAGCATCAGCTTGATTGTTGGGCTCAGGTCCCTCAGAAATGAGAGTTTGGGTCATCCTACCAAAAAAGCCATCCAGACCATCGTAAGTGATATCTGAGGGTGAGGAGAACCTATAAGGAATGGTAAAGGAGGCAGATGATGAGTATTAGCTGTGACATCAGAACTAGTAATACCAGTATGAATATACTCTTCCCACTAACCCTCCTCTGTATGTTTTTCTAGAAACTGTGACCAGCCAGAACCCTGTAGAAGCTACGTTTTAGTGAGGCAAACTTAAGGTTATCTCAAGCAGTGAATCTGAACAGGGTGCACTGTAGTAGTGTTCCACTGCTTAGTGCTCCACTCACATCTGATTACTGGGCTGGGTACCCACTCCCTCAGCTGCTACAAGTGTTGGCTGATAATAGCTCATAAATACCCCTTCTATGGAAACTTGCCCTCAACCAAGAGGAACTATTTTGCCCAGAAGATTACAATCCCCACCTCGCCACCGCTATCAACATTGCTAAAGATTAACAGGAATGGGGTATGAGAGTGTGATTTATGCTCCAGACCATTTCTCAGCCCCCCATGGAATAGCTACACTTTCCCAGAAATGACATTCCTTGATTTGCCTCTTTCTCTTCTATATTCCACACTCCCTTGCTCTTCCACAGATTTTTTCCCCTAAAGAACACTTCTTTAAAAGATCAAATTTTTGCTACTGATTTTATGAAGATTTGCCTTAAGAAGTTAGATGTTAAACAGCATTAGCTTATGATTTTTCCCAGTGTTATTAGCTTATTTTTACCCCTGGCTGGTTTGGCTCAGTGGATTGATCGTCGGCCTGCGAGCTAAGTGTCGCTGGTTCGATCTTCCAGTCAGGGCACATCAGAGAAGGAAAACTCTGACTCCAAAAAACCTCCGCTGCCTTGCGGCATACCTCTTCAGGGGAAAGGCTAAGGGAGTAAACCCCGACAGAAAATCCGGAGCCGGAGTCCCTAAGGCGGTTTGACGTTGTAGTCAATACCGGCAACTCCTGCGGCGCACCTGAAGCCAAGCTGTATTGACTCCGTCTTTCCCTTGGACCCTTCAGCTGCGAAGAGAGGGGGGGTCTGCTGCATGGGCAACAGCAGACCCTCCATATCACCCTGCCCAGGCTCTGTAGCTTCAGCGTCATCGCAAGATGTCGATTCAACACGGGAGGAGACAGATACTACCATGTCACTCCCGAGTCGGACTGCACAGCCATTCTCGGCGGTGCAGATAGACTCTTAAGAAGCTACACCATCGTCTCTCGAGACGGACGGCTGCCGACGACGATTAGCTTATTTTAAAATAAGTTTTAAAACAAGCCAAAGATGGGGTTGGACTCAACTAATATGCCAGGGTTGTCAAGAAAATCACATTTTCCTTTGTAGGTCTGTGATGTAGGTGATGGTGAGGATAGGGCTAGAGAATAGGGTGGGAGAGACCTCATGCTCCCTCTGGCCTCATCTCCTCCTCATCCCATCACTTCTATCCTGATCCTGCAATGAGTGTGCCTATCTTATTTTCAAGAGTTTCTAAAAATAGGACAAAAGCAGCATTTTAGAAAGATTAATTTGTAACAAAAAATTAAAACAAAACAAAATGGATTGGGGCTCAGACAAGGAAAAGGAGACCAGTGAAGAGCCTGTTACAAATAAGAACCTAAACATGAAGTGGTGAAAGCTTAAATTTTTATCATAGCAACAGGAATGGAAAAGAAAAAACAGAAGTGAGAGCTATTTTAGGTAAACCTAACCCAAATGTTCTCAGGCCCCACCACCCTGTGGGCTCAATTAACTTAAGGGCAACATTAATACCCCAATTTTCCTGGATCATAACCACACCTGCTAGTACAAACCTCACTTTCCCCATTCCTTCCTGGGCTGCCCTAAGAGAGCTTTGTAGGTGCTCAGGAACAAGTGAGCTCATGTCCCTGTCCTCAACCTTGTCCTCAGTGTTGACTTCCTACACGCTGCAGGAGGATCGTGCCTCAACACTGTCAATCTGAGGCTCCCTGAGCACAGACTGCTGTTGCCAGAGCTACACACTGTTTGAGCAGCACTGAGGAGACCAGCACTCTCCCAACCCCCGTTTGTTCTTAATGAAGACTTGTGGCATCAAGAGCAGTGATGCAGAGTGTCTTTAGAGTAGTTGATGATGTTGATTATATACCAATATCTCAGTCACTGAGTACAGTGTTCCCTTCTTATTTGAGATTTTGCTTTCCATCGTTTAAGTTACCCATGGTCAACTGTGGTCCAAAAATATTAAATGGAAAATTCTAGAAATAAACAATTCATAAGTTTTAAACTGCATGACTTTCTGAGTCATGTGATGAAATCTCATGCCATCTGCTCTGTCCCACAAGGAACATGAATCATCCTTTGTCCAGTGTATCCACACTGTATATGCTCCCTACCTGTTAGTCATTTAAGAGGCCTTCTTCATTATCAGATTGACTATCAAGGTAACCAGTGCTTGTGTTCAAGGAATCCTTATAGTAGTAGCCTCATACTGCTTCTCAACGCCTATATCATTCACCTCACTTCTCGTCACGCATCATCTCACATCCTCACAAGAAGGGTGCGTATGCTTAAATAAGATATTCTGAGAGACAACATTTACATAACTTTTATTACAATATCGTCGTCGTCGTCATTGTCGTCGGCAGCCGTCCGTCTCGAGAGACGATGGTGTAGCTTCTTAAGAGTCTATCTGCACCGCCGAGAATGGCTGTGCAGTCCGACTCGGGAGTGACACGGTATCTGTCTCCTCCCGTGTTGAATCGACATCTTGTGATGACGCTGGAGTGTCCTCTCCAGTGAAGCTGAAGCTACAGAGCCTGGGCAGGGTGATATGGAGGGTCTGCTGTTGCCCATGCAGCAGACCCCCCCTCTCTTCGCAGCTGAAGGGTCCAAGGGAAAGACGGAGTCAATACAGCTTGGCTTCAGGTGCGCCGCAGGAGTTGCCGGTGTTGACTACAACGTCAAACCGCGTTAGGGACTCCGGCTCCAGATTTTCTGTCGGGGTTTACTCCCTTAGCCTTTCCCCTGAAGAGGTATGCCACAAGGCAGCGGGGGTTTTTTGGAGTCAGAGTTTTCCTTCTCTGATGTGCCCTGACTGGAAGATCGAACCAGCGACACTTAGCTCGCAGGCCGACGCTCAATCCACTGAGCCAAACCAGCCAAGGGAATATTACAATATAGTGTTATTTTATTTTATTATTAGCTACTAGTGTTAATCTCTTACTCTGCCTAATTTATAAATTAAGCTTTATCAGAGGTATATATATGAAAAAACAAACTAGATATATATCGTACTACCCACTATTTCAGACATCCATTGGATAAGGGCAGAACTATTGTATTTCATATGGGTATAAGTTGCCTAACCAACTAGATTGGACATTCCTTCAAGGAATCTACTTTTTTCTGTATTTTCCATAGTGTGTGTAGTGGTATAAGGCATACTGATCAAGTTAAAAAAATTCCAGCTGAACAGTTAACCAATAGTAACCTCAACAAGGTTCCCAAGTTATTGCTTAGGGAGAAGAAACTCCTTCATTCTATATGTGATAGAAGTGACTGTAAGTGAAAGTGGACTGCTTATTCAATCATATGATCATTTATTATTACTTGGGGACTCTAGTGTGCTGGCACCCAAGACCTTTGGCAGAGTTAACCTAAAAATATAAAATGGTCAAAACAATAGAATGACCATTGGGCATAGAAGAAGTGCCTATACACTGTCGGTAGGTATTTGCAACCTAACAAGAAAACAATCTACCAAAAGAGATGAAGCCATGGGGAACAGAAAAGGGGGAGCAGCAGAGGTGATGTTGGTAGTTCCTCCTCCCAGCCCTCAGACAACTGGGAAAGGTGCTCCACATCATGCTTTAAAACAAAACAAAACAAAAATTTTTACACACACACACAGTCCTAAGATGGAAGCTAGTGGAAATACACTACTTTGTTCAGAGGCTGGTTAGCTCAGATGGTGACAACACATGCTAAACAGTAACAAAGTTTGGATTTCATCACTCAATTGCTATTAAGTGACTACTTTAGAAAAAGGCATTCAACTAAGTACTTTGTTGCCACAAAGAGATGTGCAAAACCAAGCAAAATAACACATGCTTGCTGATAGCTACAAAGGCAGTTTGTGATCAGTTCTTTGAAATTTAGAGTATAGTATAATGGGAAATTAAGACAAAGGATAAAACAGAAGTAGTATTTAATTTTGTGTTGAACTGGTAAAAGAACAGGACAATCAAGTATTTTGCTCCTAAAGCAGCTCATTGGTTTTCAGATATACTCTAGTTGCTAGATTAAGAGGAGGTAAGAATTAACCCATCACCACAACTAGATCAACTGTTCAAAAAGAAAAATCCAGCTGATCACAGACTAAGGATGTCACTGTTATTCAAAAAAAAAAAAAAAACAGTGCCAGAGTGGGAATAAAAATTCAGCGCTTCACAAGAGAAAGTCTGGCAGCAAGTCTGGCAGCAAATCAGCTCCTTTCAAGGGAGCAGTACCAAGGCCTGCACTCAGCAACCTCCAAAGTCCTTGGATTGAACAGGGAGGCGTTCCAGGCATGAGGTTCGGCACAGGCAGTTAAATGCAGAGGTGTGCTCCCTTGCTTTGGTAGCCTTAGAAAACTGGGCCATTCCATTACTACTAATAATGCAAGCAGAGAAGCAATGACAAGAATACTTTGCTTTTGAAGAAAAATCCTCCACAGGAAAGCTGCTTTGCTCGGTAGAAGCACAAAGGGTTGCAAGAAAAGTCACATCCCTAACACTTTTATCTCCTTGCTGCCTAGCAACTTTCACAGGTGGAGTGTGAATTGAGAAGATTCTCACAGAAGCCAGAGAATAAGCAGGCACCATGTCTGCAATGTCATCTCTTACGAGCTTTAGTACACAAACTCTGAAGAGCTGCCCTGTGAGAGAGAAGGCTGCCCAGGCCAACAAGGTTTGGGAGAATGTTCTTAACTTTTCGTATGTCTTCATGTCAAATCTTATTTCTGGTTGGTTCCCTGGGCTTTCTCCTCAGGCTACCAAGAGGAAGAGGAAAGTTGCTGTATTATTGGGAGCCAAAGAAATATTATGGTTTAAAAATAAGCAAGATCATCCATTTTCACTACCTCTCACTCCAGTATCTCAGTGTGACAGTCTGTATTTCTGCTGGTGCCAGCCCAGTGACAGGGAGCAAAGCTTGCTCCCTTCATCAGGGACGCCTCCAGCTCTTAGAACAAGCTTCCTAATCTTAACCCAAAATTTAGCTCTCAGGGATTCTGAGAAAAGAGTAAAAGAAGGAAAAGGATCATTGAATAGAAAAGTATCTCCTTGAGCAGAAATGAGAAGACTTCACTAACTACAGAACAGTATTTATAAAGAAAAAAAGAAAAAATACCTAAACTCAAAATAGGTGTAGCTAGAGATATTGTGGAGAATTTCTGATTATAAGATCCAGTATGCTAAAGATATAAAAAATATCTAGTAGGCTAAAGAATATAAAAAATGAACATTAACAATGATGAGTTAATACAGATCTATATGTACACAAATAACTTGTATTCTTTAAAAAAAAACGGATGTCCTCAAATGCATCTGGAACAAAATTAAAATGTGCTTTAGGTATGAGATTTCTAAAATCCTTTTAAGACTTATAATATGAAATAAACCTGAAAATAATAAAAACAAACATATATACACTAATAAATATATATACACTAATCACTTGAAAATTTTAACCAAAACAAAACAAAAACTGAAAAATTTTGATTCAGAGAAAAAGTAAACCCCAGAGTTAGAAACTACATATTCAGAAATAATGAAAATATTAGTTACTAACAACAAACATTCAATTGTTAGTTGCATGTCAAATATTTTTTTAACTACAGGGATACTTTATATTTAATCCTCCTGTTAACACTATCAGGTAGATGCTTTCATCTCCATTTTCAGGTGAGAAAACTGATGCCCATAAAGGTCAAATAGCTGGCCCAAGGTCATATAGACAATAAATGGAAGAGTCAGAATTTGCACCAAGGCAACCTAGTTCTGAAGTCCACATCCTTCACCACTATACTGAGTAACTTCATATGAAAACCCACAGGAATTGTCAAAGACATAAATAGGAAAACACATACCCTTAATAGCTTTTTATATTTAAAAAATAGATTTGTTAACACCAGATTGCAACATGATGGCAGACTTGGTAAATGATCCTATTGCTTCCTCCTGCACTAAATGTCTGGGGTAGTGGGTGGAGGGAAAGGAAATGCTGATGCTATGCCCAGGATTTACCAATGTCTGTGTTGATGGCGTCAAGCTGAGATGTGTAGATCCATGTACACACATAGACACAAGGTAAAGATTGATAGGAATCATGGCTTTGACTAGCAATGCCATGAGTATTATAGCACCTGTACAAATTGAGTCAAAGTTAACTTCTCTACATGATTACATTACTGATGACTTTGATTCCAGTAGCTTGCTAAACTGTTGTAAATGGGGACTTCTAGAATGAAGTGATAAGAGCTCAGGGTGTGGTGTCAGACCTTGGTTTGGGGCTATGGCTTGGCTACCTGCTAGTTTTTTATGATCTTAGTGAAGCAACTTAACCTCATTTTCTTACATAAAATGAGAATAACAACAGCCACCATCAACTCTGTCATCTCCTGGGGTTGTTGGAAGGAATAACTATAAAGCATTTACTATGGTTTGTATCACAGAATGGTTTCATTCTCTTGTTGTTTATGTGTTCTAATACGTACATCATTAGGATGAAGAAATAGCTATGAGCAGACCAAAAATTGAAAAACATCAGTGCTCCAAAAGTCAGAAATAAGAAATAAATTGCCAGAGCAAATAAGGTTTCTCCATAATAATGGGCTAGGATATTTAGACAAGTCCTTTGTTGGGGGAAACCCCTAAAACCTCTGGGTAAGATATTTAAAAATAAAAGAAAAACAGACATCTTTTCTTTTTAAGTTAGAGGAGCTAACAATGTAGTTAGAAGTAACCAGAACAAAAGGAACTCAAGAGATAAGTGAACACAGAAGCCACTTTTCCCTGGAAAATCTGTTGCTCTTGTTAGACTTGAACTTGAACATGGAAACATCTGCAGGAAACAGAAAATTCACCAAAAGTTCTTGCATATAAGAAAAGAACCAAATAGAACTTCTAGAATTGAAGAATGTGATAACCAAAGTTAAGAACTCAGTGGATAAGTCAACAGTAAATCAGGCACATTCATGAACAGGGATAAAAGTCAAAAGAAGTTATCCAAGATATAACCCAGAGAGACCAACACAAATATAGAAGAACTGATAAGAAACATAAGTTATAAAGTCAAGGGTATTCAAATGGAGTCCCCAAAAAAGAAGACAGTGGGACAGAGACCATATCTGAAGAGATAATGGCTGAGAATTTTCCATAACCAATCCAAATTCAAGAAGCTCAATGAATTCCAAAATTCTGAATAAATAAAAACGAGTCCACACCTGGACACATCCTAGTAAAAATGCAGAAAACCAAAGACAAGGAAGATACTCCTAAATGAAATCTAAAAAAAAAAAAAAATCAACAGATTTTCTTCTTTCAGTGTCGAGACTGATGATAGCAACTAGACAGAAAACAATCAAATGATCTTTTTCTTTCTTATTTTTTTTTTTTTTTTGTATTATGTTAAAGATCATTGTCTACCTAGAATTTCATTCCCAGTGAAAATATTTTTGGAGCCAAGGTAAAGACATTTTCATAAAACAAAATGAGAGTTTGCCACCCAAATACAGGAGAATCTAACAGATACCATTCAGTTAGAAGCAAATAGAATCTGACCACCGGAGATGTGAGAAGGACTTGTGAGTTCATCTAAATAAACACTGGATGCATAAACTAGGCCTTGTCAATTTAACTATAGAACGGTCATTGCATTTTCCAGAAGGAAGGTAAAGTAAACTTCGGACTTTCCTACATGATGTAATTTTTAGGATAACATCTAAAAAGGAATAGAAAAAAAGAGTGTATAACTCCCAAACTAGTAGAAAAATGGAATTATAAAAAAAAAAAATAAAGATGCAAGAAAGGCAAGAATGCAACAAAACAGGATAAGTGCAAAGCACAAAATAAGATATTAGCTATAAGCCCAAATAAAAGCGTGATCACATTTAATTGAAATGTACAAAAGAATGAAGAAAATCTCCATGGGCTAATATAGGGTGATTTTCAGAATATATTTTTAAGTGAAAAAAGCAAGATACAAAATATTGTATATCATCTTTTCTGTAAGAAAATTAAAATAGACATATACACTTTTATTCATTTTTAAATATGTTTCATTGATTATACTGTTACAGTTGTCCCAATTTCTTTCCCCTCTGCTCCCCTCCCCAGTGATCCCCCTCCCTCCAGTTGTTCCCCCCTTTTAGTCCATGTCCACTGGTTGTGCATAGAGTTCTTCTCAACCTCTTCCTGTCTACTCCATTCCCTCCTACTATGCTTCTTAATTCCTGTACCATCTCCCTCCCTTTCCCCCTTCCCCCTCCCTGCTGACTTCCCCCCAATATGTTCCCCTTGCCTATAATTCTTTTTCCCCTTCGTTGCCTACTTAATTTGCCTTTGTTTCGATTCCCTAGCTTCTGTTGTTGGTTGTTGTGATACAATTTTCATCTTAATGTTCATAATTTTGATCCTCCTTCTTCTAAACCAGTCCCTTTAACATCTCATATAGCAGTGGTTTGGATCTAATGAATTCCTTCAGTTTTACTTTGTCCTGGAAGCACTTTCTCTGCCCTTCTATTCTGAATGACAGTTTTGCTGGATAGAGTATTTGTGGCTGTAGGTTTTTGCTTTTCATTACTTTGAATATTTCTTGCCAGTCCCTTCTTGCCTGCAGGGTCTCCCTTGAGAAATCATCTGATAGTCTAATAGGGACCCCTTTGTACATGATTCTTTTCTTCTCTCTTGCTGCTTTTAAGATTCTCTCTTTATCTTTAACTTTTGACAATTTGATTATAATGTGTCTTGGTGTGGTTCTCCCTGGGTCCAATTTTTCTGGAACTCTCTCTGCTTCCTGGACCTGTAATTCTATTTCCTTCCCCAAGTTTGGGAAGTTCTGCTTTGTTATTTCTTCACATAATTTTTCAATTTCTTGTTCTTCTTCCCCCTCTGGCAGTCCTGTTATTCGAATGTTTGTTCGCTCATAGTTGTCCCAGAGGTTTCTGAGCCTCTCCTGGTGTTCCTTCCTTTTTGTTTCCTCTTTCTGCACTGGTTGACTGTTTGTCCCTTGCCTATGTTCCGATTTGTTGATTTGATCTCTGGTTTTCATTTCCTCACCACTTGTCTCATATGTGTTTTCGTTCATTTCAGTGTGACTGGCTTTCATTCCTTCCACGTCTTGTTCCAAATCTTTTGTTAATTCTGTAAGCCACCTTATGACTATAGCTCTGAACCGAGCCTCTGAAAGATTTCTAATTTGCTCATCGGTTAAGTCCCTCATCTGCTGCCTGGTGAGCTGCATCACCGAGATTTCAATCATGGTCTGTTTCATCCTGTCAGTTTTCTATTTACCTTTGTTTCCTGGGCGGGCTGTAGGGGGCGGCGCTCCGTGCACTTGTCACTACCCGGTGACCTGGTTGTGACCCGCTCTGTGGCGCTTTATGTGGTGGCAGGGGTCCAAGATGGATTCCTGCCGGTACTCTCCACTGAGAGACCGGGAGGCTACTTCCCCACGGCCTCATTATCCAAGGCAATGGGGGTCTGCCTTCCCCAGAGCTGGAATCGCGAGCTGCCAAGTCTCAACTGCAGCCGGGATTGCTCCCCTGGCGTTTCCCGCAGTCCTGCTGCTAGCCCCACTGCTACTGCGGACAGCAGAGCCTGACCTTTCCATCCGATTCCGATTTCGCCCCTTCTACTCGTCCAGACGAGCACCGCTGGTTTATAACTTCATACGTTGGGCTTCCATGTAGTTTTATTTTCTGGAATTTCTGGTTATCTTTGGTTTTGAGGTAGTTTTATTCCTATTTAGTTGTGGAGGGAGACGGAGCATGTCAGTCTAAGCCTCCATCTTGGCCGGAAGTTCTACACATTTATTTTTATAAAATTAAACAGAAAGGATAAATGAGAAAATCAGTGACCTATGTGGTGCAGGGGGTTGGTATCTGTGAAGCAGAAGGGAGAGAAGGGAATAAGACTTCTAAGTATAACTTTTTATATAGTTTTGACTTTTAAACCATGTTAACGTTTTATGCATGCAAAATCTAAATTGAAACAAGAATGGGAAAAACTCTAAAACTGAATGCAAATAGAAACACAAGGACCCAACCATAGCTTCATGCACATTGATACATACTAACACAGAAGGAAAAATTAATATAAATTTCTGAACATAGCACTCTGATAATATACCGTTAGTGTAACACAGTTTCATCTAAGGACAAAAAGAAAAATGCAAAGAAACCTTAAACTTGACTTAGTAAATTTGTTGTTGATGAAGCAGTTGTGATATATTCTGAATTTATTGCACGACTGAGCAAAAAATATTTTGGGGACCCCAGGTTCTCATTGTGGGAGAAGACAGGTATAAATACTGAATGTGGATAGGAGAGAAAAAAACCCTGTGGTGTTAAAATGGAATTAGAGACATTGTCAGTACAAATTCAATATTTCTTACCTCTTTCCACAGAAAGGGCCTTGAAGCACTTAAACATCTCTGTGCCACAGAGTAAACCTAGCATCAGATCTTAGTTTTGAACACCATTCCCCACTCTAATAGAACATGATGATTTCTTGGAGAAATGACTAGTGTCAGGGCTGAGAGAGGGAAAATAAAAAGGAAGTCTGGAAGGCCTTGTTGTACCAGAGAGTAAGAAGTGCTAGACAACTAAAGGGTATAATCAAGAGGACACAGGAGTGTGAGGGTTTACAGTGGCCATCAGGGACAAGTTAAACCTCAACATGAGTAATAACAGGAATAGATTACAACATTGAATAAACAAGTTAATCCATGATTCCACCTTGATCTTAAAATGTTATTTTAAAAGGGATAGAGCAAGAGAAGGAAGAAGGAAAACTTTTCCTTAGAAAGAATGCCTACTAAGTATAGAAGGAATGAAAGAAATAGAAAATTATTACTTCACAACAGGAAAAATCACCAAAGGATAAAATACTGGGTTAGAGATTGTGGGGGAGCAGATTGTGAAGAAATGTGACACCCACCTTAAAAAGTGATCAACCACTTCAGCAATAATGGGACCAACTGTATCATGCAGCCCTAAATACAAGATACTGGGGTGAACACCACATTGTCCGCCTATGTAGCACTGACAGAAATGTTTACCTGTACCTAATCGTAAACCGGGAAAGTCAGACAAATACAAATAGAGAGATAGCCTGCAAAACAACCAAACTGGATTCTTTAAAAATAAAAAGTAAAGAGGCTGGGGACCTGTTCTACCTTCCAGTGAAAAGTAAATGCAGTTCATAACCCTTGGCTGGATCCTGGTGGGGGAAAATTTTTTAAAGACCTTATTGGAACAACTTGGACTATCTGAATGTGGGCTATATGTTAGATGATAATATTATACCAGTGTTAAAGTTTTAGAGCAGATAATTATATGGTGGTAGGAGAATGTTCATGTTCTTGAACATAAATGCTCAATCAACTCTTATCCAGTTCAAAAAGACCTGTGTGTGTGTGTGTGTGTGTGTGTGTGTGTGTGTGTACAGGGTGGGCAAAAGTAGATTTACAGTTGTGAGCACATGAAAGGGTTTATTCTTATATGTTTTTCCATGTGAACAACTGTAAACCTACTTTTGCTCACTGGTGTATAGACATATATTTATGAATTTTATATATACATATGCATTTGCATGTAAACATATTCATTGAGAAAGGGTGTAGCAGAGTGTTAATGATTGGTGAGTCTAATTGCTGTTTATTATTGAAAATTTTCTGTATAATTGAAATTTTTCAAAACAAAAATGTTGGGGGAAATTTAACTGAAACTTTTAGTCATTTAAAAGACACAGATTGCCCTGAGTGGAGTGGCTCAGTGGTTGGGTGTTGTCCTGGGAACTGAAATGTCAGCAGTTAGATTCCTGGTCAGGGCACAAGCCTGGGTTGCAGGCCAGGTCCCTTGTTGGAGGTGTGCAAGAGGCGACCAATCAATGTTTTTCTCACACATTGATGTTTCTCTTCACCTCTCTCTCCCTCCCTCTCTCGCTCTCTCTCTAAAACATAAAATCTTTTTTAAAAAAAAAGACAAGCATTATTATACTGGATTTAAAAAGCAAGTCCAACTATATGCCGTATATAAAAGAGTCACATACTAAAAGATTGGAAATAAAGATTTAAAAAGAGACAGCTCGGGTAGCTCTGTAAACATTAGACAAATTTTAAACAAAAGCATTACCAGAAAAAGTTTTAATGATTTTCAAAAAATTCAACTCACAAAGAAGATATTTAAAATTCCAAAATTGTGTATGCCTAATAAAATGGCTTCAATATATAAACCAAAATTAACACAACTACCGAAAGAAATAGAAATATCTACATTCATAGGGAGAGATTTTAACCCAAATCTCAGTTATAGATAGACCAAGCAGCCAAAATGGCATCCATATAAGAGGAAAAATCCAGACATGCAAGGATCTGAAGTTTAGTGTCATGAACACCTTCTGAAACACTGTTACAGAAACAGGGGAGTCCAAAAATCCCCAGAGTTTGCTGCTGGGGGATGGGGAGAAGGAAGCAACTTTCAGAATGCCTCCACATGCCTGAAGCTGGTGGCCAATGTCTTTCTTATGCAAAATGGCTTTAACGCATCCAAAGCCTCAGGTAGATGGGAGGAGCCTTGAACCAGGGGACCGTATGGAAAGCACACAGAGCCTACGTAAGGGTCTGTGAATGGTCAGAACTGTTTGCAACGCCCACTGCGTCAGATGACGCAGTCAGGGATATATAAGCAGCTGCAGACATTTTAGACTGAGACTCTCTCTGGCTCTCGCTCGTGCTCTCACTCTGACTCTCTCTCGCTCTCTGACTCGGGTTCTCACTCACGCTCTGGCTCTGGCGCTCTGACTCTCTCTCTGGCGCGCTCGCGCGCTCGCTCTCGCTCTCTCGTGTGCTCCCTCCACATGGCTTGGTGAATGGGCCTTCTCCATGTGGCTTGGAGAAGGGGTCTCCAGGCTGCTTTAAGAGGCTCTCGCCATGCAGTTTTGAGAAGGAGAGAAGATCCACGCGGTTTGCAGGAAGAAGGCAGTTTGCAAGGAGGCTGAGAATCCAGGCGGTTCTGCATTGAGAGCTGGAGGGCACCACAGCACAGAAAGGACCTCCCCAATCAGGATTGAATGATTGGCAGCTGCTGGTAAAGCTGAACTGTGTTTGGAAAGTAGGGAAACGGTTTCTCTGACTTTCCTAAAACTAGCCTGGTCTGGAAGGTGGAGAGACAAGGATATGTGTTTGTGGGTGTTTTAAAGAGCATAAGACTTAACAACAGAAATCCGCAAATAACTAAATCTATATAACTGTTAAATAAACAATTCTTTTTCTTTTCACTAAACTCTGATATTGAGAGTTATAATTTTGGCGGCAGGCAGTCGGGCCCCTAACTAAAGAGCCCGTGGGTTTGTTTTCAATTGGAGCAGCCCAGGGGTTCTGTAACAACACTATAGGATGTTCTCTTACTAAAGGGAAAAAAAAAAAAAACAAATGAATCCAAAAGAAAGATGAACTATAAAACCAAGGAAACAATTAAAACAAACAGAAATGAAACCTCTAAACTTTTGTTAGTATGGAAAAAACAAGCCTAGAACAAATATCTAAGATTATCTTAATGTGAGAGGTGGATGCAGTAGAGGAAGAATGAACTGCAAATATTCTTTTGTGCAAGAGGAAGCTATAGATTCTGATTAACTCTAGAGGATGAATAACATCAAAAATTTAAGGTTAACCACTAAAAAAAAAAATAAAGTATTGTTTCTGAACCACTACAGGAAAAAAAAATGAGACTAAGAATAAAAGCAAACAGAAACTTGATCAAAGACAGGCAAGGAACAAAACAAGCCAGAAAACAAGAAGCACAGTAAAACGACATGCCATTCTGAACACTTCAGTGACTATACCAGGTGGTTTGTACAAAGGAAAGCAAAGCCACGGGTTATTTATAAGAGATAGCCCTAATATAAAACAACACCAAAAAGTTGAAAATAAAGGGATGAAAAAAATCATACCAGAAAAAATGCTAACTAAAAGAAGATGACTAGAACAATATCAATCTCAGACAAAACCGAGTTTAATGTGACAATCACTAAGAGAAATCAAAGAGGGATATTTTTACTTCTGAGAAGTTACAATCCACAAAAATCATTACAGTCACGAAGAAGTGTGCATTATCCCCAGAATTTCAAAGTGCGTAAAGCAAAAAGCTTTATAATTTAGATTTATAGAAATATAAGAGGAAAACCCACAACCCCAGTAGTTCTAACACTTGGAATCCACTCCCATGCATATTCTCCAGGTGTCTGCTGATATAGTAGCAAAGTGTTACAATTCATTCAATGTGTGAGTTATTTTTCCTTAGGTCATAATATATTCCTGTCCCCGGGGCATGCTGAGAATTGACCCTACTTATAGGGCTAATTACTGGTAACAAGGGTCTTGAGAGAAGTAAGCAGCCCATTTCAAGGCCTCTACTCACAGATAAGGTTATCATGGGATTTGCAAGCAAAGAAGGCTTGTCTTATCTGATATCAGAGGGCAAGATACTGCCACCGGGCAGGAAAACTTGAGTGTGGTGGGGGTTGGGGAGGGAGTCTCAAGATTGTTGTTTTTTCAAAATCTAACCAGATATTATCATTCCAAGTTTCAGATTCCCATTCTTACCCTGTCAATATCCTCAACTTTAACATAAGACATTTGGCCACACTGTGAACTTCCCAATAATAATAGAACAACCCCCACAAGAAAAGTTTGTATCTGATTTCAGCAATATTATGCTTTGGCTACTGACATTCTATTGTCAGACCATAACTTCAGCTGAATTAAAGGGCCTGAGCTTGTCATTTTCTCTCTGTAAATACTCAAGTCTATGCAGAACATCCACCCTGTGTCTCAGTCCTTAAGAGTCATCGTTACTGCCCTAACAGTCAAGTCCAGCAGTTGCTTGGGGTTCTGAGGCATTTGTTTCCATTGATGTTGCATCATGATTAATCACAGGTGAGAGCTTGATTAGTGGCGACGCTGTTGCATGCCATAGATTACCCACACTCCATTTCCCATTGGCAAGAGCTGAGCCCTGCACTTAAACCCAGACTCGTCCCAAACACCATTTGTGTATGTGGGGGTGAGGTGGGGTGGGGTGGGGTGTGGGGAGATCTATCTTCTAGGACCACTCCTGGTACCAATTCTGTATTGGTCACAGTCCAGGTGGGAAACAGAAACTGTGGAATTTCAACATGGAAGGTTAACAAGAAGAATCATCAGCAGGGAGTCTCTCCAGATAGAGAAAGAGTACCCTAGAGCTGAGGAAGAGTAACCAAAGAAGGAACAAACTTGGAAGGTTGGCTCCTCCCCCGGCTGAGATTCACACCCTTCCAGAGGACAAGGCTGCAGCCCACTGGAAGCTGGAGAAGCACTCTAGGTGCCTAGGGATGGGCTCACTCACAGTGGGTGAGGGAGGGGAGGTTCCTGGTCAGGAAGCCTCCTGCTGGGTGCCTCAGGCAGAGCACGGAGGCTCCGGACTGACAATAAAACTGGCAAGAGGATAAGGCCACTCAGTGTCCTATACACATCCCACGGGCAACCATTGCCAAGCAGAACAGGAGCGCACTGCCAACAGAAAGACTCCCCTTTTCCCCTGCAATGCCCCTCCAGCAACCTCTACTGACAAAGTTTAGCATGTGCCCAGTGGCAAAGGAAAAATATTGACAGTGCCTATGCTCCATTATCAAGGCAGTGAAGGGAGGATTTGGAGCTGAGAGGCAGTAAATTGGTAACTAATTTATTCATTCTCCATTGCACCCACTTTACCTTCAACCAGGTTCACCACTGTCCTGGGCTCTCTAACTGAAGCAATACCCTAAACCCTCCCTCCCAATGGAGCTGAGCTCAGGGCAGTGCCCCTGAGGAGGGCCACTAGAGCTGCCCGTTAACCTGTGTTCTGGGCGCGGTAGTCCAAGGACAGGCAGACCCCAGGGGACGCCCTGAATATGGGCCATCCACGTTTCTCTGACTACTCCTTGCCCAGTATTGACCCTAACTCTCCCTTGACAGTTTCAGCAATCACTCCAGTCTACATTAGGCTGTGCAGATGTCATTCATTCTTGTCCACTTACCTGGTAGTGACTTCTGAAGCCACAAGTGGCCAGGAAGCTCTCTGAACATCCAAATTCAATACTTGTGTGTTTGTCCTTTGGGCACTAAAACCTCTAAGTTAGCAGAGTGCATGTTCACAGGGACAGGAAATGCTGTGCGGGTTATTCTATACTCATTAGCGAGAATGGCGGCAAGGTTGCAAAGAAAACCAAGGCACAGGTACCATATAGAGGTTGCACAACTGGAAACAGCTGAACTGAAATTCAAAACCAGACCTGATTCCAAAGTCCACCTTTTTCCCAATAAACCACGTTGCCTCCCTACCATCTGCCAAGCTGCTAGGAAGCACTGGTGATGAACAGTGTCACACAACAAACACCCAGTGCTCGCTGAGCATCCGAGAGGATCACCTGCATCTCACAGACACATGACAGCCAGAGTTGTGCTTAGCTGCTTGCAACACTCCCTGCCTGTTTCTGCCGTTTCATACCCCAAAGCAGCACCTCTTACTCAAGAATGCTCAAAGTGTCTCACCTGCGTAGCTCGAGTTTCCTTCCCTTATCTCAGAGCTGTCCTTCCCCAAGCTTGAAAATACTACAAGAACTAGCTCACGGGTCCAGACCTTCAGCAGTGTATGGACACATTTCCTACGCTGTGGGCAGGGGAACCTAGTCTGGCTCAAGTACGATCTTGCAGAGAAAAAGGCATGACTACTGGGGAGGGGTTCAAGCTTCTGGGGGAGAAACAGCTGACCTTTAAGGACGCCTCCAAGCCTGAGCTTGGCTGTTGAATCAAAGGAGCAACAGCTGTGAAGGAGCTCAGCCCTCACAGGTGGTTACCTGTCACTGAGACACGGTATTTTATGAAGCTTGCTATCTCCATGGCACACTAAGGGGAGCAGGAGAAACACATGGGATTTGGGGGAAATACTAACTAGTACCTACAGTAAATGCAGAGTAGTTTTTTCTTTTGTTTTGTTTTTTTCCATAACAAGCCCCTGGCCATAATCTAATAGGGAAAGAAGTGACCATTGACATAATTATTCTCCTTAGAGATGAAACTTCATAGTAATATTACTTTGATTTGTGTAGGTCACCCCCAAGACCAGGCTTTGATGTGGAATTTAGAGATATGATCTAACTTGTACAGCCCGAAGTGCTCAGTCCAGGTCAGGCACTGCTCATCCACTCTTTCCCTCTTAGCAGTGAAGCAGAACCCACCTTGGGACACATGGATGGAGAAAAAGTGCCTTCAGCGGTTGCCACCCAGCAGGATGCCACTCCATCCATCCCTTCCTCCAAGCCAGGGCCTCCTTCTGCTCGGCTTTCCTCTGTCTGAAACCTGCTTCCTGGGTCTTATGCTCTTTCTCAGAGCCAGGATGTCCAACCATAATCTGCCTCACAAATCAGTGCACAGGTGAAGAGGCACACAGACAACCTAGCACTACTTAAGTCTGTTTTTTAGTAAGACAGAGCTTTCACCTTTTGTTAAGTGAGACTACTTACAATTAACTTCTGTTTTTAACAAGGATCAGAAGATTGAATGTGACCCTGGGTGATCCGGAGGAGCTTGCCCTGCCCACATGCCCTTCCTTCTGAGATTAAACTGCCCTAAACAGCCCTACAGGGAACATCCTGACGCTCCGCCATGCCCCTCCCAGGGCGAGCACCTGACCCAGGGCAGTCAGTCCACACTTGTGGTCTGGCAGTGAAAGATAATCTTCACAAGTCAAGATACTCCTTGCTTGGGAATTAGAAAGATGAAAGGAGCTAGAATGTCACATAACTGGAAAGTGACATAGGAAAGTCACACAGCTAGGGCACCATGGTGTCTGAACAAACTCCTCAGCCAAGAGCTGGAGAGGGAGAGAGGTGGGCGTAGCCCTGAGAGTTTCCTCTGTCCCTGGCTGCTCTTGGCTTCCATTGCGAGTCCAGGGAGGCATCTGCTGTTCTTGGCCTCTTCTTGGATGTCTGGGACATTTTCTCTTGAATCCAGACACTTTGAGAGCACTACCTAGAGGATAAGCGTGGCCCACAGCTGACCAGGTAGCAGCAAAACTTGGAGCAAAATCCTGTCCTCAAAAGGAGAAGTGATTATGAAAATACCAGTTGTGTAGCAGAGACTCTACTCATCAGAATAGGAGGGCAAGCGGGGTCTGTGCTGTCAGATGCCGGCAGGTGGCTGGCAGCTTAAGTTGGGAAAGTCATGGCAGTTGCAGAAGGCTGGCTTCACGCAAAAGCTCACTGTCAATTGTCAAGTGTGATACAGCCTTCAGATTGCCCTGACCAAGACCTGGCTCCTCAAGCCTCACTCCTTGGTCAATGGTGCCTGCAAAGAATGGAGTGGGTGGGAGTAACACAGTCCCTTCAAATTTTGATTGCTCTGCATCCACTTGACTTCTAGTTCAGGGTATAGCCATCAGAGCAGGGAGAAAATCTCTCTGAAGCTGTTGGGGGAGATTTTGAAATAGATAAAGAAATACAGTGCTGGTGGCCACGGGAAACACCACAGGCCGGCCATATTCCCATGAGAGAAGGAGGACCACTCACTTCTTCAGACAACCCCTGTTGAGCACTTAGGCTTCATCAGTGATGTCTAAACATTTTTGCACGACCCAAATAAAATTCACAAAAACAGGTAACCCTTGCATATTTTTAAGCTGGTATCTAAAGTTTTCATTTTAAGCTTAAACATTTCCAAAGAAAATAACTTCCATCAAATATCAACATTTTAAAATAAAACTGTTCCATTACTCTCTTCAATATAAAAATAAGTCTGGCTAGTGAGATAGAATATGACTGGAGGGTAAGATAAGGAAAATACTTTTTAAGGAGCTGAGATCTAAATGACCCATAATCATCCATGCAAAGCAGTAAGGGAAAAGCACTTTAGGCAAAGGGAACAAGTACAAAGGCCCTGAAGCAGGAACAAGCCTGACTTGTCTGAAGAACAAGAAAGATGCTAGATTAGTGGGAGTGGAGCAAACAGGGGAAAGAGTAGTAAGAGATAAGCTGTGAGGGGTAGGCAGGGGCTGGATCATGTAGAACCCAGGAGGCCATTTCTATTGACTGTCTTCTTTATGACTTCCACAGTCCCCCCACCTCTGTGCCGCTGCACTGAGCCATGGGAGCCTCTGTCATGGGCTCAGTTGACTGGTGACTTGTACAAATGCTGAGCCAAGCTTGTGCTCCAGCACGTCTGAAGAGGGAAAGCAGAAGGGTGGAGTGTTTATTTCCCTGGCTGCCTTCTTACAGGGTCCCATAGGCCAGCTGGATTCCTCCAGCAAAGGCCCTGGCTCCTATCAGGGAGCCCCTCTATCCAGCCTGTTTCTGGTTTTGCATCTTTCCCCTCCTCTTCCGCTCCTCTTCATGCCTGGGGTGGCACTACTCAATCCCTTATAGTTTCCCTACATCCTCCCAACCTTGGCAAAAAGTCCCTTTATTTCATTCTTGTCCAATTCTCTAATTCGTGTGTCACAGATTTCTTCCTATTACCAGAAAGAAGACCTGGCCCTGAGCAGGTCTGCCTAGGCCAGCGCATAGTGTGTGGGATCTGGACTCCATGCAGGAAAGAGTTCACAAAATGAGTCCACGTGATTTTTAGAGGACGTTTATTAAAGCGGAAGACAGTGAAACAAGGAAGGGCCTAGGGATACTAGGTGGGAAAATGAGCCTAGGTGGGGCTGCTTTGACTCACTAAGTCAGAGAAAAGGGGGCTGGCTGTGGGGACAGGTTTGGGGGTTAACCCCAGGATGCATTTCTGCTGCCCTTTGCTCCCTGGTAGCAAGCCCACTGGGGTCTCTTAGAGTTTAGGAGATGCATACCTGTGAAGTGGGGAGGGAGGAATGGTTCTGGGTGCTCCTGGGAGGAGACGGCATGCTGGGAACTTTGTTGTGAGAGGTTTTAAAGGCTGGGGGTTTGGAGAAGATCTTAGGGGAGGATCTCAATAGAATATTCATCAGTTTTATGCTGATGCACCAAAATGAAAGTTATTCCCTTAACTTCATCTGTCCTTGGGTGTGGTTGGCAAATGGCACTGATTGGATTTCTGATATAGATACATCTCCCAGAGTAGAGTGATTTAAGCTATTTACCCTCTGATTGGGGAGAAGAAGTGCAAACCACTTACTCTTAAGTGTCCTTGGTTTAGGGAAGACAGGATTTACTAGATGGCTGCAAACTGCTTGGCCTTTTAACTCTGTCTCAGTTTTCCTATTCCGCTTGTCCTGGTTTACTACCCTGCCTTATTCCTTGGACCCTGGTTGGTACATGATAAACTGCTTACATTTAGTGGTAGTATTCCCTAATCCTTTGATATTTGTCTGCCATCCTATGAAACTACTCCATGGATCTCTTTGTATTTTTTAGTATTTGTTTCCAAGTGCCTATTACAGTGTTATAGGAAGTGCATAGTGACTACAGTCATGATGCGTGACAGCGCCAAGTGACGCTTGAGAGACAACCAGTCCACTGAGTACAAAATGCTGTTGGAGGCCATGAAGTTCAAGTCTTGAGCACATTCCCATGCACAGCCCTCTCTGGGGAATGTGGCCAGTCACTGCAAACTCCATTCCCCTTTCAGGTTAAAAACTTTCTCTTCACCCTAGTGTTAGCTGGAAAACTTCCAGCCATAACCATATTTAGTCATACTTGGGGAGGGGGGAGAGGCAGGGTAAAGAGGAAAAATTTTTAAAAAAAAAAGAAAAAGAAGAATGTATGTGTACTTCAACATAGCTGAGATCCGTTTACTCCTAACATAATCGTCTGGGAAAGCCTCAGTCAGAGGTCATATGACAAACAAAACAAAACAAAACCCTTTCCCTTCACTTGGGTGGACACTGACTGCTTTCATTTATCACAATCCAAGAACCATCATGTGAAGTCATGACTCAGGCACACTGTGGGAGCGCGCAGGGGCTGCAAGACCGCTGCCGCTGGCAGGCTCCGTGGCTTCTAATCACTGCAAGCCACAGCTGTCCGCTTTTTTTTTTTTTTTTTTTTTTTTTTTTTAAAGCATGTTTCCTTCATCAAGATAAGATAAATATCCTGACAAAAGGAAATTTACAGATAGCTCAGAGGGGAAGGAGCAGATAAGAGTGAATTGCCCAATTTAAAGCAGGAAGGAACGGGGCAGAGGGGAAAGTCTCCCGGACCTCCGCTGCCCAGCCGGTTTCCCTGGACCCACGCAGCTGCCCCGGGACCGAAAACCCTGGCGCTAAGTATTGTAACCGGACGTTCTGCTCACACCTGAGGAAGCCAGAAAAGGCCAGGCAAAAAGGCAAAAAAGGCTCAGGAAAATAAGCAAAGAGGAAAGGATGTAGAGGTTGGTTAAAAAATAAAACGTATCAGATGAGAATGAAGTCCTGAGAATGTTATCTCTCCCCACAGGAGGGTGGAAAATAAAATGGGCATGTCACGGAGAACGCAGGTCACAGGATGAATAAGCATTAAAATAGGAGGAAATGACGGAGCAAAGGTGCCACCAGTGCAGGGGAAGGGCCTTTCTGGAGGTGCTAACTTTCCAGGGCTGGGCAGATAACCAAGGGGCTGCTTCTGGTGGAAAGAGACATTGTTTCCCTTTATACATTTTTCAAACTGTTTGCTTTCGGTTTTCCATCTGCATTTATTACTTTTCAAATAATAATAAAATAATAATAATAATAATAATAATAATAATAATAATAATAATAAAGGTCTTTGGAAAAGATTCTTGGGAATTCCTACCTCCCAGCATTTTTATAGCAGATTACCTGGTCCCCAATGGATGCTTCAGAATCCAAATAGTGGGCAATCGTGTCTCTGCTGCTTGCTAGTGTTTCCTTCCTTCTCTTCCAGACAGCTACCTACCCCAACTCCCACCAACACCCGCAACAGCTTCTCTAAGATGTGACTTGAGTTTGGGCTGCTCCCAAAGCTCTCTTCAAAACAGGCCCACCACACCCAGACCCTGTTTTAATGACCGCGAATTATAAATGAAATGGTCCTTCCATTCCTCAGTCCCAAGTCACCTTAGTCTACATCCGCCAGGCATCCATCCTAAGGGACATGCCATTTTCACCTCAATAAACACAGAACAAAGACTACTTACTTATTAAATTAATTTTTAATGCCCCAGTGTTTATCTGCTAAAATAATGAATTTCCCTCCACGACTGCTCTTACATCCGTATGCAAAACTGTAACAGTAAAAGAATAGATCTGAGATGTTTCCCTAACTTTAAAAAATGAATCACAAAATGCTCTCCATAAATTTTCTGGAAAAGTCTCAGTACTCAGAAGCATGACCAGCTACTATTTCAAAAAAATTTTTAAAAAGCTGACTTTACTAAGTGCTAAGTTTATCAAAGGTCAAACAAACAGGATTCAAGAAAGAAATCTGGGGCTTTTTCAACATTCAATCTTTCATAGTATTTAAGCAAAAGTGCTGTTTTAAAGAAATTCAAATGAACTCCCAGGTGGCCCACACCACTTAACTCTGCCATATCGGTGACAGCACACCCCATACAGCTCATGCCCAGCATTAGCCCGAGAGGCAGTGTTGGACATACACCCAAAGCTGCTCCACAGTCCTGTTCTGCAGTTAGGAAAGAGCCCATTGCAAAGTCAAGAGAGAATTCAAGTATGAAGTTGGTGTGTTCTGCTCACGTGGTTTATATTGAAAAATTCACATTGCTTTAGGATGTTGAGCATGAGACCCTTGTTGATAATCAGAACATCATATAAAAATACCAAGTAGCAAGCATTTATTTAAAGCTCCCTCTCTCCCAACTCCACTCATTCAGCTCTTTTGTCTGGCATCTCCTCTGTAGATAAGAGACCCCCAAAACAATAAGACTCAGTTGGAAGTCCTGAGTTAAATCCTAGTGTGTTACTCCAGCAGCATGTAACCTTTGATAAGACACTTAACTGCTCTGAGTACAGTTCCTTATGTGTAAGGAGGAAGAGCTGTCTCAGAAGCTGCAAAAAATAAACACGTGAGGGCACGTAGCACAGGCATGGCATATAGGTATTCTCTGAATACTTAAGAGCCATTTTACCAATTGTTTTACATCATGACTCTAACTAATGAGTTTGGCCTTGCAAATGTAAAGGAGATAGGCCATGGTAAATCCAGCCTCTCAAGGGGACTAACCTATCAACAAGGTGAGAGAGCAGCATATTAAAAAATCACATTTGGATAGTAGATTGGGTCTTAAATATAAACCAGTGTGGTATCCAACAGAGTTCAACTATAGCCAGCTTCATTTTGAAAAGAACTATTTATTTATGTTTTGACAATAGTCTCTGACCACCCAACTAATCAGTATTCTTGTCATGTCATTCAAAAGACTCAAGACTGAAGCTAAGTCAATTCTGTATTATTTTCATTTGAAATAAATTTACCAAGAACATCTCTTGTACTTGTCCTCATAGTTATCAAATATAAAAGTACCTGACATGTCCAAAACCCTATTTTATGCAAACTGCTGACCCAGCATGGCATTTCTCATCATTGCTTTCTGAAACACAGGAAATTTGAAGACTGAATGGCCATAATAAATTAGGATGACCCAGTCTCTAAAAAAAAATCTGAGTTATTTAAAGAAGGAAAAATAAAATTATGTCTGAATAGATAATTCGTGATTCAGACAGCCTAGTATTTAATGGGTATTAACTACTCTACTGAAGACCTATTTAATGCACTTAGGTAAGACTTTTTATTTCCACAAAATTGGATCTTTGGTTCAAAATTTAATCTCCTGCCAAGGACTCTGCACTATATAGATGACGTAACACTGAGGTAGGTTCTTAATATTTCATTGCCAGGAATATAAAAGAAATTGATCAGATTCGTCGGCCGTCGTCGTCGGCAGCCGTCCGTCTCGAGAGACGATGGTGTAGCTTCCCAAGAGTCTATCTGCACCGCCGAAAATGGTTGTGCAGTCCGACTCGGGAGTGACATGGTATCTGTCTCCTCCCGTGTCGAATCAAGTGCGATGACGCTGAAGCTACAGAGCCTGGGCAGGGTGATATGGAGGGTCTGCTGTTGCCCATGCAGCAGACCCCCCCTCTCTTCGCAGCTGAAGGGTCCAAGGGAAAGACGGAGTCGATACAGCTTGGCTTCAGGTGCGCCGCAGGAGTTGCCGGTGTTGACTACAACGTCAAACCGCCTTAGGGACTCCGGCTCCGGATTTTCTGTCGGGGTTTACTCCCTTAGCCTTTCCCCTGAAGAGGTATGCCGCAAGGCAGCGGAGGTTTTTTGGAGTCAGAGTTTTCCTTCTCTGATGTGCCCTGACTGGAAGATCGAACCAGCGACACTTAGCTCGCAGGCCGACGCTCAATCCACTGAGCTAAACCAGCCAGGGCCCTGATCAGATTATTTGCCAAATAATATTGCTTTAGCAAGGCTAAGTCATTCCCTAAGTGGGCTGTCAAAGAGAGAAGCAAAATACCAGATACTATTACAGTTGTATTTTCCAGCTTAATCTTCCAGAACAAATTCAGCATGAAAAAGATCAGTGCATTAAAAGTTGATTTGTATATAGTTTATTAATTTATAAGACCTTTGTCTGAAAGGAGTAAGCAAGGCCTAAGAGGTCCAATATTTTGGCAAGGCAAAATATTGACCAAAATAAGATACAAGATATATTATTGGAACAACATGATATTCCTTCAGAATATTCTCACTGTCATTCATGACATTTGTAATCATGGGGGAAAAAAATCTTCGTTACAATTTTATAGAATATAAAATTCCTAAGAAACAGCTTTCTTTCTTGCTCTATTAATGAAATTTCCCAAAATTGTTCCGAAGGAAGAATGTACTCTGCCCTATCTGAAGCCATTCATATAAGTTACTCCTGCAGTCCCAGGATACCAAAGGGTAGGATTCTCTATTCAGTTTTCAGGTTCATAGGGGACAATGATCTGTTCAAACAGGTGAACAAATATGAAATGACACGACAACCAATGCTTTCTAAAACTCTCAGCCTAAGTGTATAAGTCAACGATGAAAGGTGTATGTACAAAAATTCCAGCAAGTCCTTCCTGCCAAAGATGAAGGAGATTAATCAAACCATTGAAATGCTAGGGTAGGAGTGTGAGTTTATTCTGAAGTATCTACTGAGCCCTTCCTGTGTCCGGGGCACTATTCTAGGTGCTGGGGACACATTCCTGTCATCTTGCTGCTTCCACTCTAAAGGAAGGATACAAGAAAATAAACACAATAAATAAGGAAGTTATATAGAAGGTTAGAAGATGATGAGTACTATGAAAAATAGAGAGAGCAGTTATGAGAAAGAAGACATGTCCTAGCTAGAAATTTTCTAAAACCAGAAAAGGAAAAAATAAGCTTCTTTCTTGCAAAGTCTATATATCTGTAAATGACCAAAGAAAATATTCCTGGCTCTTTAAAGTTAATGAGATTTTCAAATAAGTAATTAAGGGATATTTAAAATATGAAAATGGAATTGGAAATGAGGAAGAGCAACTTTCTAAAGCAGGCACTAGGTACAGAGTTCTCGAGGAAATCTGTGCTTGCTGCAGCATAGACCCTCCAGGGGGCTGGCAAAGCCCATGGTCCCAGCCACACCACCTACCACAGTGCATCTGGGGAGTCAAGTCTGTTGAGAAAGGCGACTCAGGACAGAAAATGTGAAAGAATTCAAACAGCTTTTCAGGATTTTTTGGTTTATTTCCATTTCCTTTTTTAATAGCACCCTATTTTTTAAAAAAGTATTTTCTTATTATGTTAAAGAAGGGTGAGCTCATTAAAAAGAAAAACTGAAAAATGAGAACGTCCACGTTTCCAACTCCATCTCGCTCTCAAATTGTTCAAGATGCACACGTTTGTTGTATATCAGTAGACCCAGGTCTTTTGACACCAGCATCAGAGGTTGCTGACTCTAAACTACCAGGTAAATTTTTTTTCCCTTTGCTTTGACTTCAGATTTCATTTCAACAAAGCAACCAAACAATTAACGTCTAGTTTTTCCCTCTGAAGAATCAGGTTCTCCAGGTAAGAAGTGAAAATAGAAAATAAATGGTGGTGTCATTTTTGATGAGAAAGTCATGTGTTCAGTAAAATGGGGAAGAGGCAGAAAGTTTAGGTTGTAGATCAGGAAAAAGGAGTGCCTACCCACAGGACACTGATAAATGGATGACTATGACAGCAGCACCTTCTGGAGGTAATAATGTCATTAGGTTGTGATAATTCTCCAGAAACCCCAATAGCCCTGGATTAAAAACATCTGGAAATTGTTCAGATGACACAAATTCCTGTTTCTTGCTATTAAGGCTTCAATGATGCCTCTCTGTGGCATCTGTTACCATTTTTTTTTTCCTTTGTAAGCCTCCTCCTTTCAAATCAGGAAGTGTACATAAAGTGCAAATAAGATTTGTTCCTTCGCCCATGCTTCTGGGCTCTCGTTTTGATAGACAGTGTTACCAAATCTATCAGATAAACCTCTGGCCACAGAGGTCATCTGCAGGTACTTTTGGAGTTAGATAATGAGTTCATCTGGCAAAGAGTGTCCGAAGGTGGATGCAGTCTTGGCAAGAAAACACCAAGTACCATTCGCAAGACAGGGATGTGAATGATGCAAACAGTAGGGGGGTTGTTCAGCACCAATTCATTGAAGAGGACTTCTTTGGGACTCAACTCTTAATGAGAATTCAGGAACTGTTGTTAAAATGAATGAGGCCAGTGGGTTTTGGAGCACAATCAGTCTTCAGTGAGGGCAGATTCTGTTTTCCCTGGGTTGGGGACAGAAAAGAAAATGAAGAGGGTAAGGAGTCATATCTGGTGAGTTTAATATCCCATATATCATCCAAAAAGCCTCCAGTAAATACTCCCCCACTTATAGAACAAAACTGAGCAGAGTGGCTCTCGACAGGGCTTATAGCAAAATGTGTTTTCTTAAGTGTTTGATAGATATTTAGTCCAAATGGGTCATGAATTAGACGATGTTACATATGACTTTGCTGCAGGATTTCTTAATTTTTCTTGGGCAATATGCCAATGAGCACTGTAACTTTTCAAGAGAGAGATGCAAGATGTAGCATTTCCCATATCTGGGGGGCCAGAAATTTACCTTCTCATAAATCACCTGGGCAAGACTAGTGGGATCAGTGTTTCATTGCAACATATTTTGGGAAATGCTCCTTTTACAATACTGGTTAGGGGGAATAGGAGTGTTATTAAGTTATATTCGGTTTATATTATATGAGCCCAGTTTTTATATTGGGACTCACAGTCCCACACTGATATAATCAATTAACCATTCTAGCTGGGTTCCATTGTATTTCCTTTGCAATGTGCCAAAATCCTGGGCAACATTTAATATTATGTTGGATGGGTGAACATTAATAATAAAAAGTTAACAATTTCCAATCCATTATAAACTATCATGCAATCAGTGGGCATTCACAAAGGATGTCCTTTGCATTTCTGATTTTCCCAGCAGAGCTGAGGCTAGGGTTTCAGGATTAAGCCCATGAAGATGTCATTATAGAGGAAGCTAAGCCACAGCTGAGGATGAACAGAGTAGATTAGAATACATGTAAAAAAAATCTTGAATACAAGTCAAGGATTGATTTGATCAAAAGTCACAGAAAATTACCAAACACATACTAGTTAAATTCCTGAATTTCTTTTTGGCTTCTGCCCTTTCATCAGCATCAAAGTACCAAACAGTCATAGCATATCTGTGAAAAATAAGCAGATGTTAGAAAAGAGGTTTAAAAGAACTACCAAAAAATTTTTAAATGCATCCTACAAACCTTCCCTCAGAGTCATTTGTAAAGACAACATTTAAAGTATGCCCTATTATTAGAAGTCCATCCCAATTTTAATTTAAAATAAACTTCTTTGGTTTCAATTATATTTAAATGTAATAAAACACATAAGGAATGCCAAGTATGCACCAGGCATCAGGGTGGGCAGTGGGAATTCAAATGATCATGTGAAGATATCTGCCCCTCCTCGAGGAGCTCAGCTGGGGAGACAGGCAATTTAACAATGTTACAGGCTGTGTAATGATCTACACAGAAAGGACTAGAAAGGAATCATTCTGCTGAAGACTGGGAGACCCAGTTTGGTGAGGAGAGCACAGAGAAGAGGAGGTGACCTCTGAGTGAACCTATGAAGAATAACATATTTAAATGACAGGACACCTAAAATTCCTGGCTTTCTGTCTTTCGTTTTGGACACCAAGGCAAGGATGCTATGGAAGAATGATATCCTCAAGCTTTTTGCTGCATTCTCATTAAGCTTTATCCCATCTATGGGTATAGACTGGAATAGGAGTCCTTTCATGCATGAGTTTCAAAAAGTTTCATTTTATAACTATTATTAACTACTCGGATTTCAACAGCACCTGATTTTTTTCAAAGGCTTCCCATCAACATTTGCTAATGTTTCCTGTGACTCCAGCCACGGAGGGACCGTGGGATAAGGAGGGAATTCTGGTACAAACAACAGGGTCTAATTATTGTACCCCATTAAACAAGCCACAAGCAGGCTTTGGTGGTTGAATTAGTTACCTGTTCACCTAGGGCACATTCTAATTTGACACGTAATATGCAAGTCTGTGTGGGGCTCAGATCTGTGATTTCTGGAGGACACATAAATCTTAAGAACTTTACACATGTGAATTTAATTTAGTTAAGCCTGTTAAGGCTTAGTCAATATCCTTCTTCCCATGTTCTCACCCCTTGCCCCAGCTTCTATTTCCAGTTCAAGCTGCACCCCACAGCACTCCAGTACTGCCTGGTTTATAGCTTTGGCCATAAAATAAAGGCAAATGAAAGGCAGAATCAAAAACTAAGATATATTGAGTTTCTAGATTAATACTAAACAACACTAAGTTGTTCAGGGACTCTGAAAATCTTCCTATGCATGCTCTAAGGACAGAATTATTTTCTATCCAATTGTTGCGATATGATCAGTACAGTGAGCCCAAACGAGTTTTATGCTAAGGAAAGGGTTAAAAAGAATAGAACTCAAAACAAATTCCTCTTTCTTTTCTCAAGGTTTTTTCTCTGCTTTCAACTGGCAACTCATAAACTCATCCAGAGTTGACCAAACAGAATTCCTGGCATGTGACAGTCAACATTCTCAAGGAATAGTAGGAGTTCAACATAAGGTTTTTGAAAGGAGGGATGGGAAAGAAAGGAGAGATGAGAAAAACATTCTGGGAAATTTAGAATTCAATATACTAATCAAATGGAAAACAATTTGTCCTAGTACAAACTGATGTTAGGTTTTATATACTAAAGAATGCAAAGTTTCCACTTTACAGACAATTAAAATTGACTACAATCAAGTTTGCCATCAGCATTGAGGTTTGGTTACGCCCTCATATGCATAGGACACAACTTTAGAGAATTCTCTGGGAACTGGGGTTTGTACAAGAAACTTCTCCAGAGGAATGGTGGCCCTGGTTATTACCTGGTTGCATACGAAGGCTGGACTTCATGCGGGTTCCTGCGGTCTGACCAGAAGAACAAGAGTCTGTCAAAAATGGGCTCCACATTTGCTACAAATGATTTCCCTTCTGGAAATATCCGCAGGACGCCACCATGTAGCTGAGGGCCACAAAGAAGGTAGATTATTTCCTGGCTTCACGTGTAGCTAGTTAACAATGACATTTAACACTTGTCTAAAAACAAAGCCATCTTCCAACCTCCACTCTAAGCATATATACTCCCAAGTTTTTACTTCAGCCTCATACTTGGTATTAAACTTTACTTCAGACTTAGCTAGAGCTGTTTCCTCAATCACCTCATGCCAAAGAAAACCTTCACACCCCCACAATCAGGAAACCCATGACACAAAGTGGAGCTCTGTTAGCTTTAATCGTACAGAATCACCAATATTCAACAAATTTGACCTACAAAAAGCCTCAGCAATTTCATATGGTTCAATCTGATATTAACAGCTCCCTAGGATAATAATTCCATATAACCTCCCCTTCGATTAGAATTTACAGCTTCCCTCTGAGCTCCACTAGCTCCTATGTGACCTTGTTAGTTGGACGAGAACTGCTCTTCTTTTCCGAACTCTCAGACCACCTTATCTGTAATTTTATTACACATCTTTCTCTTTTAATTGAATTACTTTTTCATTTCACATGTATACCCAATCTGTCCTACTAGATAACCATAGCAGGGTAGAGTTCAGGCCTCACAGATCAATGTTTCCCCACAGCACAATGCCTGGCACTAGCAGGCACTCAACTATTTGTGGAATGATTTCATATTTTGCAATTTATTATCACTGGCCAAACAACTTTACTCACTTGTTTATAATACCACCTTTCAAGATTTTAAAGGACAACTAAGGGATAGGTTCTAGATTATGCTACCGAATAGGGAGAAGAGACAAGCCTTGCCACTGATTCACTGGATTCCCCCCCACCCCAGGTTTAGCTTTTCTGACCCCAGATAAAATATCTTAGCCCATGACAGCCAGCATCTGCCCTAATAAACAGGAAATGGAGATGCAGAAGGTTCAAAAGCCATATAAGCTTGCAAAGTTCTGACTTTTCAGACTCCTAAATCATCCTTAACTTTCAGAAAGGATACACATTTCAGACAAATGTTTGTAAGTGTGGAACCAGATTTCATATCTCTATCTATCTATATGTTCAGAAATACAAAAATAAACCATAAAGCCTTTGGCATTCACAGACCATAGTAGGCCATGGCAGGCAGCCACCAGGGAGATGTATCAACCCAGAGAGAGGCTATGTGGGCAACCTCATTCGGGGATGGTTTTATATCCTACAGTTCTATTTTTTTGTGAAATTCTCTCAATGTTGCTGCTGGAAGGGAAAAATGTATGTCTTATTCTGCACTGAGAATCTTGTCAGCTCTAGATTACACTAAAAATGTCAACACCTAGAAAACAAATTACCTTCTCTTCATCAACCACTCCTTCCATATTCTAATAATGACCCGACCCACCTCCCACCAAATTCACTTCATATCCATTATTTTCATCTCATCAGCTTTAGTACTAATACCATGGTGGGGAGATATAAAATAGAAAAGATTCATCAGTGGGAATTATGAACTCCAAACTCTCCTCTAAGTCATCTGAATTCTTTTCCTCTAGTTTCTAACCCCACACTCTATTCCCATTAATCCAAAGTACCTTGGAATCCCAATTCTTGTTTAGATAGTAGATGCAGGTGATGCAGCGGCCGTCACCATTGGGGTTGTCCACATGTCGAACATAACCTGTTCCATTTCCTGGGTAGCAAGCCACCATTGCCTATGAAGAAATCCCAAGAAAGATGGTTAACAAAGCTCAGACAATCTTCTCCTATTGGTGAACAGCTGAGTAACACAGTCTACTTGGGTACTAAGTGACATTCATAGGCGATGCTGGCATCTTAATTGGATGTACAGTACATAAGTTTGGACTCCTCAGCATACAAGACTTAACAGCCAAGTCATACCTATGGCTCAGCCCAGTAGAAAGTGATTCAACAATATTCCCACAGTTGTAGAATATTTTAGACAGTAACCCATATATATCTCATTAGGATGCCTGCCCTTCTTCAATCCTCCTTTTTTGAAATAGCAGATTCTGGGTTCCCTCTCTAGACCCACAGAATCAGAATCACTGGGTATGGAATTTAGGGATTATGCCCATTTAACAGGTGCCCCTCAATCACCGAATTACCTGCTGTCTTAGAACTAGGGCTCAAGATATTTGCATTTACAAAGAGATGGAAACCAATCTCCAAAGAGGAAAAGGTAAGGCTACCTCAAATGCTTAGGAAAGAAGGAAGAGGGAAGGGTCAATGGGAAGCTGTGTCCTAACTTGTTAGCATAGAACCAGTCAGGTCTGGCTCATAGAAAAAGCCACAGACACATCTTAGTTTCTCAATGCTTGTCTTCTTCCTACTAATAATTATCAAATCAGATGATAACCTGAAGTTCTCTTCCTTTTCCCAAGTGCTACCAAGTGGAGGAGTAAAGCAGAAAGCCATACTAAATATTCTACTGAAAGTTACTATTAAGTTACTATAAATTCCACCAAGAATTACTATTAAGGGGGTAACAAACCCCTAACATTCAATGGAACAATTATAGCAAGAAACAGAAAAACATAGGTAAAGTGCTAAAGCTAGTTCTTTTCACAGACACTGCTATATTTCTAAAATATTTTTATAGAGATGAGATAGATGCAGAGAAGATATTGGAAGTGGCAACATAAGATGACGAAAGGAATATTTTTCCGGTTTAGGTCACTGATGTATTCTTAGTGCCTAGAACTGTACCTGAGACATAGAAGGTGTCTGTTTAAAATCTGATATAAATAAATGAATGAGTTAGTGAATGACTCTTTCCTCTAACAAGTATGTGTACATTCTACCTAAATCAATATAGATTTCTGTCATTTTAAAAACCTATCTTCTAATATACATGTAGCAATCCAGTTTGTGTTTTCTCTTATAAATAGCTGGATTGTTATATTGATACTGGTAAAGTGAACAGTCAGGTAGAGGCCCAAACTAATGCACTAATGTAACTCAGTGAATCAGCTTCAGTGCCGCGGGTGCCAAGTTACCCCCAGCAGTGGCCTGAAGACATGAATTAGGCAGATAGCTTTAAAGGCTTCACACACATTGCATATTGACTTCATAAAAAAACCATGTCTCTAAAACAACAATAAGGCTGAATGGAACTTGACTTTGCAGTGATCTTAAAGCTTAAATCACCATATCTATCAAACTTTATATTCCTGTGTAGCTAGCAATCCCCATATCCTACCTTTGAACATCTAAAATGTCAATGCAATGTCATCTTAGAGGAAAAGTTAGGCTGTTAGCTTGAACATCTTTCAAAAGGTGGAATTTTGAGGCTACTGCAATCAAGATTTAACAAATGATGGTACCACCAAGCAAATAACAGCCTGGGGAAAGGTGATTGGTAGCAGACAGAAATGATGGGCCCAGCTGCATTAGAAGAGATAAATGAAGTCACCTATAATGACAAGGGAATTACCCATCCCTGGAAGCAGCTATTAGGATTATGAGAGCCACCACTGAGCCAATAATGAAAGTCATTTAAGCCACAAATAATTACCATCTCAGCCTCTCCCCTCTGTGAAACTCTGAAAAGAAAAAGCGCTCCATCAATGCTACATAAACTTATATTCTTAAACAGCGAAATTCTAAAGAAAAGGTCAGTGGTCTGGATGCTTGCTGTTTAGTTCACTCTATGACTAATTGTGTGATCCCAGGCTTGGTTTCTTTCCTATACAGAAGGGCTTGAGTTACATGGCTTCCCACAGTCCAAGGAGATCTAAAACTCAATCTAAGCATCTATCTCAGGAAAAGTAAGAGAGACATCGTTCTTCAGGACATTATGAGTGCCTCAATTGAGGTTCAAATATTGAAAAAATAGGTACAACTCACAAAAGGGCATCCTTTACGAACTGCTATATCTGTGAAACACAGAGAAAGAGCTAGCACATTCCAGGGGACTTAGCAGTTGGACAGAACCTCTAAATGTCAGCAAAGTATCTGATTGCTCAAGGGAGAGGAACAGAGAGAATTTCTCTGGCCAGAGTAAATCTTCACCCTTTCTCCTGGTTCCAGAAGCCACTGCATCAAGTTGGAATAATGGAAAGAAATTGCTGTGGGCCTCAGTGGGCCTGCTGAAACTTCATACAGTCAATTTTATCAGCGTTTTCTGGACAAGAGCCATAGGAGATGGCTCTTGGCTTGGGCACATTCCCGGTTATTTGTTGGTCTTTGGCACAGTCTAAAACCAGGAGGCTTATGACATACTCAGGAGCAAGGATCACGTCAATAACAAGTCACTCATTTATGTGCCAGTTTGTGCACAGGACAGGGACAAACCCCAGAAACTGACTGGGTCAACTGAGCTGCTGTTTAAACCTCATCAAGCTGGGAAGGGATTCAGAGTATATAAAGGAGGCAAATGCTTCAAAACAACAACAGTTCCAAAATACTTTAATTATCATATGACAAACATGCCATGCAATGACACAGACACAGGTCAGGAAGATGTCTCATTTATTATAGACTTTGTATTTGCCAAAACTTCCTGACTGGATTAATATTTGAAATGTCAGTGTGATCTACAGAAGCACAGACAATGTAGTCTTATAGTTCTATTGCAGGATATGCAGATAAATCCACGTATGCCCTTATGCATTTACCATTCTTCCCTCTGACCCCAGCATGGACCCCCTTCCCACCATCCTCAGAGGCCTCTCAACAGCTCTGTAGCCAAAGGAAAATTAGCTGAGGAATGAACCCCTTCCAGGCTCCCAGGCTGGCCCCAGACCAAAGATATGTACTCTAGACACAGAGGCAGCCACGTTCAAGCAGGAAATATGTATGTATTCTTTAAAGATGTACACAGATATATAAACTTTAACAGCCAAATATGAGTAACAAAATGTGCTCCCCAAATGCTACAAGTGGGAAAGAAAACAGTTGTTCTATCAGGGTTATTAGTAAGCTGACTTCATAAAAAAACAGATACCATCAATCACAAAGGTAAAGTTGAAAAATGAAAGTCCAGGATTTCCATTCCAATACCTAAATAGAGTATTCTTGATTGAAACCAACCACAGCTTGATTGCACAGATAAACCATTTCAAAAAACTGTCATCAGTGACCTCCACCATCCATGTAGCAATGACGATCATTTTAGACCTGGGGGTGGCAAGGGGGTATAACTGCCCTATCCCAGCCTCTGGTTAGGCTCGCCACTTCTCTAATAACAATTAAAAACACAGATTTTTACATATAGACAAGTACTTCACATCACTCCATGACTATGGAGACAGGTGTACTAGTATAACTTGATCTTGAACAAGTTATAGTAAAGTGGCATTTTATGTAAATTTTAACTCAGAAAATTGAAATAATAATTGTCTCACTATATTTGCAAAATCTGAATAAATGGGAATACATTTTGTTAAATGTGTCCCAAAATAGCATAACTTTAAAGCTGCTGGCTGAGTGACCCGTAAACTGGTATTTTGGTCCACTGCCAAATGCTAAGACCCATCTAACTGCTATGCAGAAATACCAGCTAATCTTTGTAAAGATTCTTTTGACTATGAATGGTTTTGAGCAGAGCATACTTTGAATAAAATGCAACCTAAGTACAAAATAAACCTGTGCTTAATCTCTTTACAACTCGGTTTTCTCATCTGTAAAATGGGTTTATGAAGATTGAAGGAGACACTCCTTATGCTGCTCAATTTTAGCAATTTTTAAAGCTGATGATATGCACGTTTCTGTTCCCCTCACCTGGGACTTCAGCATGTCTCCCCTACAGGGATCTGATTCTACTTAAATGCTTTGTAGCTTCAAATCTTTTGGCAGTTGTAACATAAATAATTGAAACCAATCACGCATACATGTATGTGTCAGAACTCTGGAGTGCGTGCTATGCTACCTACACCAAGGAATTTACCGTCCTTTGCAATGAGGGACCAGTCTTACAAAATCCTCAGATTTTAGGATAGTATCAGACAACCAAACTGGATTTGTAGCTAAATGCTCCTGAATATTTTTATCCCAATTTTTAAGTTAGGGCCACAAAAACAAACCAAAAAAAAAAAAAAACCCATCAGGCTATATTTTGAGATCACTGTCTGAATCTCCAAAGAAATCAGCTACCCTGCATTAGCTCCTAAGCTGCAAGTGGGCACCTTCCCCAGCTCTCCTCACCAGGTTCAGATGCTTATTATTCAAAGGCACAGCCTCATCCTGCAGTGCAATCCACATTCCAAACACCTGCCTAACCCTAAGCTCCCTCCACTCAAGTCCTTCCCCTGTGTCCACTCTGGACAAAGCAAAGGGGACCCAGGATCCTCCCCTCTCCCCCATAAGACACTAACTACATGCAGAATTAGATGTAGAAAGAGCTGAGAAAAAATACACAAGACTACATACCTTCTTTAGCTTGGAAAACCTACCAAGCAACTCATCATAGTGGAGAATGTAAGAGCTGAAGTTTTCTGGCCAAATATGGGTCTAATTTATATTCGGGTGACAACAGCCTGGGTGACAAACTTGCCAATGTTCTAGTCAGCTATGGGTGGAGGTGCTAAAGACTATACTCATGGGGTCATTTTTCTGGGTGGTTTGTTTTCAGCACATATTGTAACACATACTTTTACTGTGGACGGTGAGTAGGGCTCCCGCAGGGTTGTACACTTTATGTCCTATACTACAAAGGCACTGCTGGGGAATGGGTCCCATGTGGTAATTCATTTGGAGGGGGTGTTAAAAACTGGAACATAAAACAATAAATAAAGCAAAAATTAAAAGTAAAAACAAACAAAAAATGGACCAAAGGCACTACATGTGCTAGCAGCAGCTCTAACATAAAAGTTTTCCTATTTTCAACGAAAACCAAAAATAAAAATATCTGTATGTATTCAAAGTGCTGTATAGAAGCACACCATAGGAAAGCCTGGAGTGAGAAAAAAACTGGAAGAGGCATGGGTTTTGCAAGTTTTGCTCTCTAAAAAAAAGCAAACAAAAAAACTAAACATAAATTAAACCAAAATGTCATTTTCTATTATTTTCCATTTGGCTGTGACAAGGAGTGAGAGAACTCCTCAAATCTTCTGCAAGGGCAAGGAACTTAAATCCAGAGGCCGTGGAAAGCCAGCTGGAATGACTGCCTTAGCCTGTCCTCATCTTCCTGATTCAGGGGTATGTCCTCTTCGAGGACACCTCATGGGACCCATTGCTGTCATGTAAATTAAATTACTACAGCACAATATTCACAAGGCATCTTCATAAGCTGATGACAATTGTGCAAAGCTTTCTCCAACAGTTTCAAGAAAATGTCATCTGATGAAGTTCTCAATGCTGCCAGGCCCCTCCTTTGTATGAAACTGAACAAAAAAGTAAGCTCTCAATGTGATGATGAACAACACATAAGCTTACAAAGTGCTTTAGAATTTTTACATATTCACTCTATAACTTCATCTAGATTGGCATAAAGAAATTAGTTGTAGATAGCATGGGTGTGTGAGAGAAAAAATAGGGAACTTTGTGCAAACTGTCATTAGTTCTCCTGGCATTTTGTTTGTCATCTATCTTGTTGGTGGAGAACAAACCCAGCTGTTTCCTTCCTCCTAGAGCCTCCCCTTCAAGACCAAGGTAAAAAATGAGAAGGAACTAGGAAACAGGCTTTTGGTGACAACAACATGAGCTGTGTCTAGTCACCACACTCCCTTTCCCAATGTTTTAGCATCTGACCTGGCAATTTTGAAGATTCAGGACACCAGTCAAATATGTGTCAGGTAAATACAACAGGTCCTTTACAAAGTCACTTCATTACAACATTGATGAGATGCTGTAGGAACTTAACTCTTGTGTAGATTACATAGCCTATGGTAAAATTGGTTTCGTTATACATAGTTTCATTTTTAAAGTCACAGAACCTATTGACAACATTGAGGACTTACTGTAATCCTTTCAACAACTCCAAGTTACTCATTAAAATATTTTCTACTGTTTTCTATAATACTTTATACTATTGTGTTTCTACCCTGAGAACTACTTCTGTCTTCATTTGCCCTCCATCTACACTAAAAACTCCTCTCTCTGAACCTGCACCACCAAAACATTGCTTGACACACATAAAGCTCACCTCCAATTTAGAACAAAAATCATCACGCCCTCATACCCAAATTTTGTTGTAATGCAGGAACTTCAGTAAGATGTTACAAGCAACTCTCAGTGGCTCTGGTGAAGTGGGTCTGCCCACCCCTCCCGGTCAGGGAGAGCATCCTGAGCAGGGATTGTACCACCTTCACTTGAAAACCTGCCCCCAGGAGACCTTCTCATCACTGCTCTTGTTTTACTGCTTCCTAGATTTAGGATCATCCAAATAACCATCAACAATTACCAAGACTCTGAAACTTTCTATTTAGTTCTCCTAGCTCGGTGAAAATAGTGCGGTGACATTCTTCATTAAAGAGCTGGGCTCCCACCCCCACCCCCCAAAATGTGCGGGCACACACACACACACACAATTATAGAGGAATCAGAGGCCTGTGAAGTCTAACTGTTCTACATCGAGATTCCACTCTAGGGGATCCTGCACTTTGTGCATTAACTTATGTGAATCACCCTTCCCCCAAGAAGCCACCGAAGCTCTGAGAGGCCTGGAATTTAAGTGACTGTTGTCATTCCTCCCAGAATTGTGGTTAATTCCTCCCCTCTGAGAGGATTCAGCCCCAGCTCCACAACTAAGCACAGTAAACAGAACAGGAAACATCGACATATCAATACAGGCTGCTTGGGTATGGGAAGGCGGCCCTTCCCACAGAGGCCTGGCTCGGGGCCAGCTGGGTGACGGCTGAGTGACAGGGCTACGTGCGCTGCGTGAGGGTGGCAGCCAGCCCACACCCCAGCACACAGCCGGGACGCGGAGGGAACATGCACAGGAGAGCACCCCCCGCCCCTGTCACTACCCTAGTCACCAGAGAAATGTTTTGAATAAAGGGCTTCCTTGCAATTATGAACTCGGTAGAAGTTGGCCAGGCTCAGGGTTAAGGACAGTAAGAAAGGCATTTAACCACAACCGTTCTGACACCTTTCTGCAAATCTAATAGCTGCCATTTCCTGAGGACCCGTGTAGCCAGTGGCACTTTAGGGGGCCGCTTCACACATACCATCTCATTTAATCTCCTGGTTGGGGGGAAGGTGAGCAGCAGTCATCCGAATGAGTCACACTACTCACTTCTCAGCAGAAGTCATTAACCCTGGAAGTTATATGGACCTAGAAGTTATCTTGCTTCTATCGAAAAACAAATTCATGAGTAATTCTTAAGGCTACCTGTGGGTAGGGAGTCACGATATTTAACTTTGATGTGAGGAACAACCTCATTTGAAAAATGAAACTTTACCTGCAGCTCTCTAAAGGTTCCAAGTGGAACAGAAAAAAAGAACGTTTTTGACTGTAGGATTATCAGAATATGGTTGTTTTTAAATTCTCATCTGCAACAAATCCCAAAATACTCTAGGGAATCTATGATAACTTAAATACAAATGGCAAGACAAGATTTTATTAATGCGTAAACCACATAAAATATAGTTACCAATCAAAACATCCTGAAAAATGGCTGGAAAGGTTCTTTTTAATAGAAACCAGGAAAACACTTCACCTGCAATTCCCAATGAATTCTAAGAGCATTAACTTGGCACACTGAAACTGTGCTGGAAAAAATAAAGGTAAAGAACTTGCTAAAAAACCAGATCTTATATTTACATTTGCATTTCTGCTCTTGGAAAAATATATCTGCTGAATGAAGGAAATGACACACAGCAAATCAGTTAGAACTGAACAAACATTTGCACTTGCCTACGTGCCTGATACTGGTTTATGTACTTCACAAATATTACTTCATTCAACAGTCATAAAAACCATGAGGCAGGAACCATTACTGCTTCCATATCACAGATGAGGAACTTGAGGCAGAGGAGGTTTGGTAAACCACTCAGTCTGGTTGCAGAGTGGGAGGTCTTAATAACCAAGTCATGCCCGCCAGGACAACTTATCTAATGTCTAACTAACCATTAACCAAGTCACCCCATTTTTTAAGGAACTTCAATTTTACTTGAAGTATTTGAGTCCCTCTCACTTTGGCCTATCATCCTTTCCATAACAATAGAAAATCAGAAAATGCAATATATATATATATATGTATATATATATATATATATATATATATATATATATATATGATTGTGCTTGGAATTGAGTCTGTGAACTAAAAGCTTGGGACGGTGGGGGTTGGAAGGGAACAAAAGCAAGGAGCAAAGGAATTCACTCTGAATCCTGTGGCAAAGCACTAGTTGTCCAAGTTGTCTTTGCTTCAGCTCTCACACTGCAGGACAAGCTCGATCCCACTGTCCACCCTCTGTAGCCCCTGCAGGGCCCATATCTGCTTCAAATGCAATTGGTCAGCTCAAGTCCTATCCCCTGGCTGCTCTACCCCTGCCAGGGTCTGTGCAAGGAAAGCAGCCTCTCCACCAGCCAAGGTTTTCAGACTTGTTTCAAAGCTAGAAGATAAGTGAGCAATCAAGTAAAAATTTCTAAGGAAATACAAAAGTGTATTTCCCTTGGGAAGACAAGATGAGCTAGATTTTCCTCACTCAAGTGCAAAACTTGTTTAGGAGACATCTTAACTCTCTCGTCGTCGTCGTCGGCAGCCGTCCGTCTCGAGAGACGATGGCGTAGCTTCCTGAGAGTCTATCTGCACCGCCGAGAATGGCTGTGCAGTCCGACTCGGGAGTGACAATCCCTGCCGCACTTGTTACAGGTGAAGGCAGATGGCCGTTGTTGCTGCTGCTGACGCTGCTTCCGCCTCGATCTTTTCTGGGCCGCCTCCTCGTGGCGCGCAGCCTCCGCGCGTGACGTACCTTGCCTGACCGCGAGCCTCCAGGCTAGGCGGTCGTCTGCTTGAACTTCCCATGTGTTGAGATTGATGGAGCATTGTGTCATGTCCTTTTTGCAGATGTCTTTGAACCGCAGTTTTGGGCGCCCTGTCATCCTCTTGCCTTCTGCTAGCTCGCCGTAGAGGAGGTCTTTGGGAATACGGCCTGCATCCATTCTTTTGACATGGCCGAGCCACCTGAGGCGTCTCTCACTAAGAACTGCATGCAAACTGCTCATATTGGCTCGCTTCAGCACCTCGGTGTTGGGGACCTTATCCTGCCAGGCGACATGCAGGACGCGTCGCAGGCACCTCATGTGGAAGCTGTTGAGTTTCCTTTCGTGCCTTGCGTAGGTGGTCCACGTCTCGCTGCCATAGAGGAGAGTGCTGAGTACGCAGGCTTGGTAGATGCGCAGTCTGGTTTTCTCAGTGAGGCTGGAATTGTTCCACGCTCGCCGGTTCAGTCTGGCCATAACTGTGGCTGCCCTGGCGATTCTCCGGTTGACCTCCAAGTCGACTGACAGAGAGCTCGAGATGGTGGACCCGAGGTAAGTGAAGTCGTTGACAACCTCCAGGGTGTATCCGTCGATGGTGATGCATGGGGGAGTCCCCGTGCCTTGAGCCATAACATTCGTCTTCGTCAGGCTGATGGCTAGTCCGAACTCCTTGCATGCGTGGGAAAGGCAAGTGACTAGCTGCTGGAGTCCCTCTTCGGAGTGTGATGTCAAGGCTGCGTCGTCGGCGAAGAGCATCTCACGGATGAGCACCTCTTTGACTTTGGTCTTGGCTCGTAGACGGGCCAGGTTGTAGAGCTTGCCATCGGATCTGGTGTGAATGAAGACAACCTCGCTGCAGTCCTTAAAGGCGTATTGGAGGAGCATGGAGAAGAACTTAACTCTCTACTACCACATTAATTAGCAGTCACTGCATACAGAACTTTCTAAAATTACATTAATGAGAATACAATGCATACAGACCCAGGTGGCTTACAGGAGGGGTGAGATCCAGAAGACCTCTTAGAGGGGTAGGAAGCAAAAAGCTCTTCTGAGAGAAATGTATAAAGTATTTTGGGGAGCAATGAAGGGACTAGAAATAAAGGCATGCCTCCCTCTGAGTCGGGGCGGAGGGGGTCGGGACAGGAATGGTTAGTTGCCCCATGTTCCTCCAAGTGAGATACAGGCCCCATTTTACAAACATACGCAAACCGAGAGGCAGACAAAAGTAACTTACAGGACATTACAGACTTAGGCATGGACTCTCCACCACTAAACACTGCTTCTAAAATATCAGGAAAATTTTGTTAACTCAGAATAGGTGTTACTATTTCCAGAGTGACCATGACTGAAATTGTCTGCCTTCAACTCTAGGATAATGCAACAGAGTTCTCAGATGATTCTGTGGCTTTCCAATTACAGGCTGAAATCCTTAACTGAGAAATCAAAGCCCTCCATGCAGAGGTAGGAAAGGTAAGTGACAGATACTTTCCAACCTCTGCCTAGTCATAACTTGAATTCATTTATCAGCTCCCCACCACACACACACACATACACACACACACAACACATACACCAGCTTTCTGGGTTCTCTCTTAGGAGGCCATCTTTCCCAGGAGGGCCACAAATCACCTTAGGCTTCTGTGTGGTGATCACGGTCAGCACATGTTACATGCTCAATGCACAAAGAATTATCTGTTCACAAGACACTACTGTCTAATTTTTGCTCATCCAAAATCACTATGATTCTTTCTCATTCTTCCCGGTGCCTTCAGCTCATGCTCCTTGTAGGACTGTTAGATACACATGGAGGAGCAATACTCTGCAGTCGTTAGCCAAGACTTTTCCCCTTTGTTCACCACAACAGGAATCAGTTCCAAATTTCACTCCAATTCTGGGTCTCGAAAATTAACTTTATCAGTACAAAAATAGAAAAGAAAAAAAAGTAAGTGTGTGTACACTTAACCTGTTAACGTGTGGTGTTTTTTCTCAAAAAATCCAACCTGAACTAAAAATACATGCATTTTTTAGTTTCAGCAATGAATAACCTCAGCTCTGCTCAAATGGCTGAACTCTGATTTTCTTTGTACTGTAATAGAGAAACTGCAGGAAACCAGCACCATCCCCAGTTAGCCTCCTATTCATTTTACTTGGTGCTTCTCAAATATTAGCATGGATGAGAATCACCAGGAGGACTTACAAGTTTCTGTTTCCCTGGATTTGGGGGAAAGCCCAAGAATTCATATTTACAGCAAGTTTCCAGGTAATGCTGAGAACCACACTTTGAGACTCACATCTATTTTGTGGCAAAACCAAGAGTTCTGGGGCAATGTCTTACCCTAGATAAGAAAAGGGAACGGGGAGTGAGTCAGCTGCACTACTAATTTGGGGACCAGGAGGTGATGGGTAGAGCAGGAAGCAAGAGGAAGTCCTGGGGCAGTTTCTGGCACAGGCTCAGTAGTGTGGTTCCTGAAGCTGGCAGGAAACATTCCAGTCGTAACTCTGTAGCATTGCTGAGGATTACTGTCATGTCAGTAGTCTTCACCGGGGGTAACTGTCGGTAGTCAGCTCTCTCCCGGAATCCAGTGAGAGGCACTGAAAGCACCCCTTGGCCCTCTCAGATGAAGATTTATTCTCACTTTTCATTTAATTCCTTATAATCCCGGAGGCAGATATTTATTATTGTATCCACATTATAAAAGTCAGGCTCAGAGAACCAACTTCCCCAAGGTCACAGTGAGATGACTTAAAATGTACAACAGTCATGCTAGGGCATACTAGTAGGTTCTGATTACATTAAGCTCAAATATAAAAATAAAAACCAAACTCGTTCCTAAAGAAGTGGAAATGGAGGTCCTGAGATGCCACTTTCCAGGGGCTGAACTAGTGCATAAGTCAGGACTCAGGCCTCATGGTCCATGGGCTTCTCTTGCTTCTCTGAACCAGACCTGTATGAATGCGCTGTGGGATCCAGGTGTGACTTTCTAGCGACAAGCATAGAATTCCAAAACTGAGCAAAAAACCTTACAAAGCCCAAGTCCCTCCTTTAAGATGGTCCTTTATAACATGTTAATGTAATAAAATATTTGAACACTTTGACATCAAATTAGAGACCATGCCACAAAACTTTTTTTTTTTTTTTTTTTTGACATCCTGACATCCTTTGAAATCAAAGTTCCTTTTGAAGATGAAATTAAGCCAACAAGCACCTATGAACTGCCAAGGACTGTTCAAGGTACTAAAAGCATATATTAAGCTTAATAAGCTCTGACTTAAAGGAACGTTTAAGTAAATGTGGGGTTAGGATTAGCAGTCAGAGAAATAAATGTACCGGAGCAGCCTGGACTGAGCCACCCACAGAGTTCTAGGGAGCAGAGGCAAACTTCATGCAGAAGGCACTAAAATGGATTTTGAAGAGTAGAAGACAATGGGGCAGCTCAGGATGTCTGCAAGTCAATTCCTAGCATTTCAGGGATTGGGAGAGAAGGAAGGCGGTGAGCAGGAGATTAAGTGGAGGAAGGTCAATGGGGTCAGCTGGGGTCAGCTGGGGTCAGATGCAGAGGGCCTGCAATGGCACACTCAGAAGTGCTCAGCATGTATAGTAGACAATGGGGACAGAGCCCAGTTGGGTTTTGTAAAGCATGAAGACCGCATGATTAGAGATGGGCTTTGGACCATTTACACTCTGACAAAAGCACATTAAAATGGATTACAGGGAGAATGAAAACAAAAAGCAGGTGATTTATGGTTAAACTAAGTCTCTTTAAAATACTTTCCTCCTCAAAGAATTCTACTATGAAAGCAAAACAAAATTTAGTAAAAAAAAAAAAAAAAAAAGGAAAACTTAACGTTCCACAGTGGAACTAAGAAACAAGAAAAGCCAAAAGTTTGGTCAATAATATTACATGTTCCTGTCTTCAATACTCCGATCACTCAAATTAACCTACAAAACAATATGAATAGGAAAAGAGCCATCAAAAACAAATGAACAACAAACAAAAGACTCACTGTCAATTCTGTATGGGGTATTGCGATTTCTGAGTAATAATCCCTCAGGCTTGACTAGATAGATGAGTAGAAATGGAGGGGAAATGAAGGGAGGAGCACAAGCAGATTCATGTTCTCTGTGTCTGGAGAACCCAGAGCATGCTCCAAAAGATGTTCAGACTGTTTAAAACTGTATCTTTACTTCTTCCAAGCAATACTCAAATAGAAGACTATAATCCTGAAAAAAAAAGAAGAAGAAGAAGAAGAGGAGTATTATCCTGAATACTTCAAAACATCCTCAAGTTCCCCTTAGGGAACCAAAAATTGATGCCACTGACACCTGAAATTCAGTTTTTCATTTTGGCTTCTTCCCACTGGCAAATAATCAAGACTAATATCATATTATTTGTATTTTGAAATTATTTTATATAATAACACTATTTTGGCGACATTTTGGAAGGAAAACAATATTTCACGTGAGAAAGGTACATTTACTCCAGAAATTGAGAAACGTCGATCATTGTACCTCCTAAAGAATAAAAAATCGGCTTGACTTAATAAGGAGGTATTGACATTGTACTGAACACTGAGTACACTCAGGAGGTACAGAATGAATCCAGCACAATATCTGAAAGCCTGCATTATACAACTGCAAACCCATGTGTCTGCAAGGCTGGGACTGGGTTGGGGCAAGGGGTAGAAAAATAGAACACTCAGTCACTACCAGTTTACCAAAAACAAAAATAGAAACTCATCCACAAATCCCAATATCAAAAGAAGATACAAAATTAAGGTAAGTGCCATACTGGTTTAAGATTGAAATAATCGATGGAAACAAGGTATAAATTCTATGTATAATGAACCAAGCTAAATTATCTCACTTGGCAAATGAACACACAGCTCTGAATCTAAGCCAAGTCAATGGCCCCTGGCAGTCTGCCAAAGCCGAATTCCTTAGTCTGGCACCATAAAATGATTTGTCTGTCACATTTACAATTCCGTTGCCTCTGGATTCAGCTACCGGCTGGGCACCCATGGCAGTTGCCAGCAGAATACATCTGAACTATGGTTATGGTCAGAACATGTGCTTCTGACAAACACTATGGAAAAAATGACACCCATTTCTTGGGGCAATATTAGTTAACAGCTACAAAAGAATTATCAAGTCTAGTCTGTTGCTATATTAATAATTAACAAAGGATTAATAACCTTCTCCACAGTGCAAATCTGCAAGCTGCTCCTGGGTAGTCAATGGGCACGGGTGGAAATGTCATTTAATTTACCTGCGGCTGCAAGGTGAGTCCAAAGCAGAGAAGCCTTGCCAAACTGAGCAAATGCAGCCCACAGGTGAGATGTCCTCTGAGCTTTTTAATGAAATGCACACTGCTGGGGTGCTTAGAAATGCTTCTCAGAGGTGCTCTGCTCACTATGGGATAAACCCCACCCTCACCTGAAGCTTCATCAGAGTAGTCTTCCATACATGGTATGTTTTCAGAATGGAGCTGTAATGTGTAAGGCTGCTTGTTATTTATAAAATCTGAAATTTTTCTAGCCTGAGTCAGGAATCAGGAAAGAATTCACAAATTTCTGAGTGAGGTCAGAAAAGGAAATAGTTCATGACACCCAAAAGTCAAATGCACAGGTAGACTTACATAATTCCATGAAAGGCTGTTTTTCCATTTTAAGTCAGAATTATATTTAAAATTCCCAGATAAAAAGTTGATGCAGCTGAATTAACCTACCTACCCTGTCTCCCAGTCTACCTGACTTATGGAGAGACCTCAGCCAGGCTAGCTTCTCTTCATTTAAGCACCTTGGCTTAGGCCCAAGACCCACCCCAATTCCATCTCAAGAACTTGCACGAGACCTCAGCTCTCCAAATGTAAGAACTGCTGAATGATGGAGGGATTGGATAGATGTGCTTCCTGATACCTCTGTAACTCTAATAATCTGTATTATTAAAATCCTGTATAGTTTTGGTAACTTACTGTGATGGCTTAATTTTAAATAGAGACATTGGAGAAAGCCTGAAGAAGAGAAACAAAAATGACTAATCAGTGTAAAAGTAGACTGTTCAACCAGAAAAACAGAAAGTAAAGTTGGTGTCAATTATTTCACACCACTCAACTTCCAGCTTCCTTGGGCGGTCTTAAAATCACTTTTCACCTCCCTTCCCCCAGCCACTTACAAGTCTACCACAGTACAAGACACTTCATAATTTGTCAGTGAATAAATTAAACTGATACCCCCCTGACTTTCTACTTCACTAAAAGCAGATAAAGTTGTGGTTGTGTGGCCAGTGGCCCAAAATTGGACAGAAGAAATTATAAAGTACACACACACACACACACACACACACACATCATGCCACACCTACCTTCTTTGTTCCCAAGTGTTATTCAACAAGAGACAAAAAACACTATGAAAACCACGCAATGGAGAAACTTGCTTTGCTGTCACCGAGGCTCTATTCTATAAATTATTTCCTTGGATTAATTTCCTTCCTCCAAGAGCTAAGTTATTTTTAAATACAAAAGCTTTTATAGGAATCACTCACATCCTACAGAAAAATGTTTCAGTGTTTAAAATTCACCTACTAAAATACCTCATTCACAGATAGGTTTTTTAAGATTTTAATTTCAGAGACACTATTTATGGTGTCTAGTTCTTAAACCCTGTGCTCTAAGAGCTGCACTTGTCATGGGTCCTTGCAACCGTATCTGTGACATGTGATTCCACGCGCCCCACTACTATCCCCAACCAAGACTGATGGGTCTCCTGAGCCAAGGCAAGACCACCATACTTTCTCCAAGAGAAGAAAAAGCAGAGCCTAGGACGTTGGTCAAGTATCTGTTGATCTCAAACTGAGGCAGAGGACTTTCTGGCTCGTAGGTCATGGCTCCAGTCATGAACCATGACTGCATTTCCTGTACTTGGGTCCTGAGAGATCTTCAAAACACATTATCCCATTTTTGCTTAAAGTACTTTGCAACCCTGAAAAGCGCCACTGAGTAATGGATATTCCTGACATCACGTGAGAAGGGTAAGTCAAAATTGTTATTGCTAAACAGCAAAGGAACAAACCGAGCACTCTGCATTTTCTTTTATTCAGAATTTATTGCTGTTTCATCACTTCCTTGCATTGCTTCCAGAGGGAGGACTGATCCCCACAACCTCATCATCCAAAACTACTCTAGTCAGGGATCCTAACAACCAACCTTATTAACAAATTCTTTCCCTGCCAATAACAATAGGAAAACATTAGCACAGCCCTCCATTTTCTTCCTCAAATGTACTTAGCTGACCCACTTCAATGTTTGCGTTTGTCCTTTTTCTGTTTTAGCCTTGAGAATTAATCAAGTGTGGACTAGAGGACCCTACAATTCAAAAGCATAAGTGAATGTTAAGCCCCATGAGGCAGGGATTATGCCTCTTTACCTCTGTACCCCCAAGTCCTACGCAGTACCCCACGCTGACTGAGCACTTGCTGAATAAATGGAAAGATGAAAAGTAGGAGCATCACAGGCAAGAACACAGACTCTGGAGTCAGACAGTACTTGATTAGAACCCCAAATCTTCCACTTACAGCCTTACAACACTATAAAGGCTCAGAGCTACTAAGAATTTTATGTACCTTATCTTATTTAATGCTCCCTCCCTGAAAAGCTTTAAGGTATTATTATCCCTAATTTTACACTTGGTAAAAATTGAGCACTTACCTAAGGCTACAAGGTCAGTAACCCCCAGCCTAAGCCCAAAACATTTTTAATTGAATTCATTGGGGTGACACTGATTAATAAAATTATATAGGTTTCAGGTGTACAATTCTATAATACATCGTCTGTATACTGTATTGTGTTCACCACGGCAAGTCAAGTCTCCTTCCCTCATCATTTATTCCCCCCTCTGCCCTCTTCTACTTCCCCCACCCCCCTTTTCCCTCTGGGAATCACCATGCTGTTGTCTGTGTCTATGAGTTTTTTGCTAACTTTTATGATACACTACTTCTTACCACTGACTTTGTGACCTTGGGAAAATGCTTTAATCACTCAATTTGCTGAAGATTGTGGTTCTCAAGACTAAGTCAGACAGACAGTGTTTGTAAAGTGCTTATTAGCACAGTGCCAGACAGAGCAAACTGCTCATTAAAAGGTAGTTATTATTATTAGTTACTCACTAGTAAGTCTACAGTGAGATGCTTCAAGCAGAAGGACATTCAGTTCTATAAATTACATGTTCTCTGGAAAGCATCCATTTTCTAGGCAGCCAAAGCAAAAGGAGCAAATTATAACCAATATTTATTTTGGATATGGTCTAAATTCTCCGAAGGAAGTAACAGATAAATCTTCTGATAGCCTGAAAGCAATAATCATGCTTGAAGTTAGGGGGCGCCATATTGCTGTACTACATTATGGAAACCACTTTCCCAGAGAGTATTCAGCTCCCTAGGAGTTTTCTCCAACCAGTGGACCTAGTTTAATTCTGACCAGTAATAACTTTTTTGGCAGGGAGGGGAAACCCTTTAATATTTCCTTCCATATTCTTCCACAATTTCAATTTCAATTCTGGTCTCTATTCCTGTCTTATTCCCAATGCCTTTGCTATTGCTTCATTGAAACAAAGGGCATTATTACATCATTCAAAGACCTTTAAAAATCCAGGATCAATACACTAATAAGCACAACCCCAAGAAATTTAAAGTACATGAAAACCAACTGGTCTAAAATAAATGTATGTATTGGCTAATGTTGAAAATGGGTGATGGGAGCTCATCATACTAGCCTCTCTGAAATAATATATGTTTAAAATTTTTCATAATAAAAACTTACAAATAAATGTTTAAGGTAAATTCACATGTACTGCTTTTAAACATTCAGTTTTTCTGAAAACCCGCCTGAAGGACACAGCAGGAAACTGGGTCTACACCACTACTCTGGAAAGCAGCACAGAGTAAAGTACTCAGTTGAAGGAAGATAAGTAAATAAGGTTAAATTAAGGTGAAACTAATATAAATCATGTAGAAATGGAATGTGTTTCTGCAATGCTTTAACAATGAACTTCAAACAAGGGACCCAAGGTCACAGACTCTACTCTGGAGACGTCTTTATAAAAGCAAATCAGACTTTTAAAAGAATTTTACTACAATTGTTTGCTCAAGCCTGGTTTGCATTTGGTTCTAATTGGTTGGGAATACCCCAATCTAGAGGTGGTTTTTCTAAAGGGAAGGAATGAAGAGCTTTGTGCCAAAACAACCAAAGGAGAGCTGGAAATCTGGGTATGGATAGATAGATGTGTCTTCAGTGGACAAAAGATGAAATTTCTCTTTTCAATTCACAAGTCACGTTTTGTTAAGTGAAGAGTTATCTGCTCTATCCAGAAGATCATCTATAATGGAAACTCATATCTATAGATCTTTTTTTCCACAGCCAGACGCACACAGTGCTTTTCATTCAATTTGTGGAGTTAAATTCTTGCCTAAACCCCTACCAAAGCTAAATAAAAATGTTTAGGTATGGGGATCATTTGGAGGGTTATCAGCTGGGATGGGGAAGGGGGAGAAATGGGGAAGTGGTGCAGGGACTAAGAAGCATAATTGGTAGGAACAAAATAGACAGGGGGATGTTAAGAATAATATAGGAAAGGGTGAAGCCAAAGAACTTACATGCATGACCCATGGACATGAACTAAGGGGTTGGGGGAGTGCTGGAGGGAAGGAGGGTATAGGACAGAGGGGAGCAAAGGGGAAAAAATGGGACAACTGTAATAGCATAATCAACAAAATATACTTTAAAAAAATACTTAACATTCCAATATGTTAGTGACCTCTTTCTACCAATTAATTCTGACCTCCCTCAGAGCAAATTCTGTTCCTAGAATGCTGGGGAAAGAGTGGGGGGATGAGGGGAGATTCCTAATACCTAAGTTTAAAGGAATATTTTAAAAACTGGTAAGAAGTCATCAGCTCTTTCAAGTTGAAGCTACAAGCTCCTTTGTAATACTGAAGCTAGCCATTCCCCTCCTTTCCACCACCCTGCCCCCAGACAGGCAAGGTGCAAAAATAAGACTAATCAAGATAAACAGCTTTCTAATCCACCACCCGAATGACAGAAGAAAAATAAAGGCACACTACCATCAATCATCTACTGAGTCCCGCCAATTCTGAATTTTCCCCCAAGTCAAAGTAGAAGTTAGAAAGCAGCATTTTCTTCTAAGATTTACTTTTTGTGTCAAATTAATAACGATGCTTTCAGATACTCTATCCTTGTCCTCCTACTTGAAAGGTATACAGCAATCTGTCTCTCCTCTGCTCCATTCATCCACTCCAACCCCTTCATTTCTACACATTTCCAGTCTTCACCACTTGCCCTGTATGAAGATTGTTCCTCTCAGCCTAAGGGGCAAACAAGACAACAGTGGTATGTTATCACAGGATCAATCTTAAATTGAGAAATACAACCTATGTGGTTAAAGAATGGTACACAGGGGAATGTTCACCTTCCTTCTCACACTAGCATGTTTTGCTTTGCTGTGTTAAATAAAGTAAAAGTTTTCTACAGTTCTGAGTGCTCCTTGACCAGTCTACAATAAAAGAAATGCAAGTCACTCTCAGAACTGCCACTGGAAAACTGGCTGGCTTATCATTTGTAGAAAAGACTGTGTAGCTAGACTACCCCAAAATAATGTACATGGTTACTACACGTTCCCATATTTCTGCCAATCTACCTGTAAATGTTTCCAAGATAAATTTCCACCCAGGGAGTCACTTCTGGTTGTGAACAAAAACATGATTTCTTTCCAGGGGTATTTGACTATCCTCTCCTGATCACATAACTGGTGGTTTTGAGTCTATTTCCCCAACAACTGATAGTTAGGAAAGGGAAGGTGGTAGTATATGACAGGTGGGAGAATTTTAACAAGTACATGATCTAAGTGTACTGGGTGCAACAAGCCAAGGGCAGCACTCAGAAGTGAAGAGGAGCTTTACTTTTCACAGGGTAAACTCTTACCATACCTGCCAAATTCCACAAACAGAATGCATACTGCAAAATCACAGCTGCTTCCAAAATTCTTTAAGAGTGAGTTCGAGGAATCACCTTTGAAATCAATGAAGGGCAATATTACGTGACTTTAAAGTAGACATTTAAGAGCATGAGCTCACGTGTGTCTCGAATCATACACAATGTTTCTAACAATCTGTCCCTCGTTTGGACCTTTGAAAACCCCCACGTCTTAAAATCAGATCAAAAAGCCAGTTTGTCCGGCTTGTACCACCTACTGGAGTCATTATTTCAAAGTTAGCAGAAGGTCATTATAATTATAAACCTAAGTCTTTTACATGGATTTTCCCGGGGGGCCGGTGGGGTGGGGGGCGGGGGAAGACCAGACTGACATTTCTTCTTCTTGGTTAAAAACTAACGTTCGCTTGTAGCCCTGTGAAGGCGACAGACAACGGACTCCGAATGCCTCTGGTCCCTGAGGGCTGCAGCAGTGGCGGGCGCCCGCGCGTCCTACCTTGGACCTCTCCTTGACGTAGTATTTGCCCAGCCGGCTCCCGCAGCACAGGACCAGCCTGTCGATGAGGGACAAGAGAAAGCTGATGGCCTCACAGCCCTCCTCGTTGCCCCCGATCCACGTGATCTGGTCGCCCCGCAGGTGCCGCTTGGAGACGCCCGCACGCGGCCCGGCCAGCTGGCCGTCCCGCAGGACGCCGTCGCTGTGCAGCTGCTTGACGCGCTCCAGGACGCAGTCGCCCACCACCTCGCCCAGGAAGTTGTCCAGGTAACAGAAGCCGACTTCGTGCAGACAAGGCACTATGTACTCCAAGGCGATTTTCTCCAGATCCAGCCTCATGATGTGTCCCAGGGGCATCTCGCCCGCACAGCCGAGCTCGGGGACCCCCAGCGTGCACCTAGGAGTGAGAGACCTATGGGCGCGCGCAGCTGAGGCGCGGGTAGCGCGGCCCGGGGTTCAGCTACCTGCGGCTGACCGCGTCCCCGAACCAACGCAGCGCCACGGAGAGGGGAAAGTTGCTCGCAACTCTGGGAAAGAGGGATCCAGTTCAGGGACCAACGAGAGTTGTGGGGAGCTCCACGACCGGGTGACCCAGTGAGAAGTCAGAGGGCCCCTTTCGGAGACGCAGAGCGACCAATGGTGCAGCGGCGGCCCCAGGCGGGGAGAGGCTGAGGTCCAGCTAGGCAGCCGGCCCCCTGGGCGCGTCACTGACCCCGCCCGGGTTCCGCCCCTGTCCCGCCTCCGGGACCGCCTTCCCCCCACCCCCACCCCGGCCTGTCACCCACGCCAGGCTCTACAGCAAACAGCCTCGGTTGTTTGTGGCTAGCGGAGAGGCTGGCTAACAGACGGAGTTTTTAGAATGCCCTAGATGTGCACATGTTTGCATAAAATTCAAGAACAAACTTGAAAATATAAATGGGATTAACAGCACAGTTGACTGCCACGTTCTGGCTGGTCACCTCACAGGCTTTGGAACAAAATAATAAACTCAGGAACAAATTATATGTATATTAAACAGTGATCTCTTTCTAGCTTTACCTCGTGCCTTTTCTTATTCCCTTTTCCTCTGCTGTTTGACTCAGATCAGGAGGTTCAAGCCCCTGAAATACTGAGAGGAATTCAGTTTTAACTAAAATTAACGTTTTCCTAACCCTTACTCTAATGCAAGGCCCTATGGGCTCAATGAAGGAGGATGTGCACAATGAGGAAATGCTGGGTCATATCTGATTGAACCCTGAAAATACCGTATATTGGTTTGCTGAATGTTTCCATCGACTAATCTTTCAAATTTACTAAAATATGGTGCTCTGAAAGTCTGCCTTCAGAATGAATCACATGGTCGTGTAACAGCCAGTTGAGGTATGTCTCCCGAAAGACAGACTATATTCTCATCTCACTTTCCCACAGCAAGATTCACTTACATGGGAGGGATAGACATCACCTAGAAGACTTTTCAGTTACCCAAAGGTAAGCTGAGTGCTTCATGGCTTTTAATTTCTTAATGAATGCCAGAGATCAAAATCAGGAAAAAGTCATAAAATGCATGCAGATCCATTTCCGTGTTTTTAATTTTACATTAGTTTCACTCAGGTTCTTCATTTAAGTTAAACAAAAGAATGTACAGATAGGTATCATTTATTTTGTACACAATCCCCTACAGCATTTTTACTTTATTGTCCTTCCAGTAGCCCTCTCCTCTCTGCATCTGAGGGGAGAAATATGAAAGCAGGAATGGAAGGAAGTCCAGGCCAAGAACAAAGAGAAGAATGGGGAAGGGATGCTGCTTCTACATGGTAGAAAGAAGCAGACAGAAGGAATGTTCATGAGGAGCAGTCAATGGGAGAGTGGTGAAACTTCTGGTTATTTTGAGAAGAGGTTCCTTGCCAAAGCGGTGATTAGTTGGCACCATTGGTACAACTTTTCAGCAAGAGGTGCACCAACTAGAGTAAAGGTTTGACTTGGCCAGCCTCAAGGAGCTGTGTCCCCTCAGTGGTTCTATGGTGCCCACATCCTTGGACCTCCACACTTGGCAGTTAGTAGATGCTTAATAATGTGGGCCTGGGTAGGCTGTGGCTATTGATTTATACAGCTTTGGTGACTGTTGTAGATCTCAGAAATAAATATCCCTGTAGAAGTCAGAGTTTTAAAAGGGGGGATGGCCAATAAATCTTGGTAGATGGCTGAAATTTTTCTAGCTGAAGTTTCTTTGTATATACACCCAACACTGCTAGGAATTACTAGGAGGAAATTTACAGAGGACCAGAAATCTGCAGTAGCAGGTAGTGGAGGTATGTGTGTTACATACCATGGAGATGGCCCTGATTCCTGGCAAATCTATGAATGAGTGATATTCGCAACGTCCTATCCTCAACAACCAGGGGACTCAAGCAGTGATGAGTCGTCGGCAGCCGTCCGTCTCGAGAGACGATGATGTAGCTTCTTAAGAGTCTATCTGCACCGCCGAGAATGGTTGTGCAGTCCGACTCGGGAGTGACACGGTATCTGTCTCCTCCCGTGTTGAATCGACATCTTGTGATGACGCTGGAGTGTCCTCTCCAGTGAAGCTGAAGCTACAGAGCCTGGGCAGGGTGATATGGAGGGTCTGCTGTTGCCCATGCAGCAGACCCCCCCTCTCTTCGCAGCTGAAGGGTCCAAGGGAAAGACGGAGTCAATACAGCTTGGCTTCAGGTGCGCCGCAGGAGTTGCCGGTGTTGACTACAACGTCAAACCGCCTTAGGGACTCCGGCTCCGGATTTTCTGTCGGGGTTTACTCCCTTAGCCTTTCCCCTGAAGAGGTATGCCGCAAGGCAGCGGAGGTTTTTTGGAGTCAGAGTTTTCCTTCTCTGATGTGCCCTGACTGGAAGATCGAACCAGCGACACTTAGCTCGCAGGCCGATGCTCAATCCACTGAGCCAAACCAGCCAGGGCCCACTCAAGCAGTGATGAGTAAAATACAGAAAATTACTTGCCCACCTCTCAGAATGAACATGTTGACCCAAGACTTTAAATCCCAGAACCGGATGAATTTGGCTTACTATTCAGATAGCATTTCAATAATTTTAGAGTAAAGTTTTAACTAGCCTAATTGTAATCAGAGCAACAGTCTGTAAGCACATTCTAGTGACTGATAGCCTTAAGCTCTTCTAGATTACTTCTGTTGCAAAGCCTGAGCAGTTCAGAAAGGTATCTGATCTCTTGCTGCCATCCCTGCTTGGCAAGGGCACTGATTAATCCATCAAGGGCCTCCCAATCAACTCATGGCTGCCAGCACTGCGCTTGGCTGAGAAGTGGAGATACCATGACTGGCAAAAAGCACAGTGTGTGATTACATGGAGGGGTGCAGACAGGCTAGAGCTGTGCGTGGGCTCTGAGCCTAAAGCATTAGAGTGGCAAACACTAAGCTAATTGCTAAAGTGCATTTGGTTTAGTTATTTTCCCATTAATTTGTCATTGTAATAATGAATATTAAAATGCCTTTTATATTAATAACTAAAACAAATTAATTTCCCTGTAATTTAATTACAACAGCATTCATTGTCACAGTAGACATCTGCAGTACAGATGCAGTCATTTTCAAGCATGTGGATGAGATGGGGTGTTGAATTTCTTTGCCTTAGAATTCGAAATGAAAAGGATGCCCGTAACCACCTAGTGAATTTCATTTTCTCACAGATAAGGAAACCAGAGCCCAGAGGGCTGGACATTGGGTAACTTTTTTAAATAAGGTCTCTGGTGAGTGGAAGAAGAAGCCTGGAATGTTCTGTATTCTCAACTAAAACAAAGACAGCGTTCATTCTGGTATGTATATATGTTTGTTTGTTTTTTAATGATGTAAAATTTACAAAACAAAAATTAAGCCTTATAAACTGAACAATTCAATGACACTTAGTACATTCACAACATTGTGCAACCACTGCCACTCTCTATTTCCAAAACATGTTTACCACCTAAAAGAAAACCCTCTACCCATCAAGCAGTTACTCCCCAATTCCCCAGCCCTGATAACTGCCAAATATGCTTTCAGTTGCTATGGATGTGCCTATTCTAGATAGTCCCTATAAGTAGAATCATAGGATATGTGACTTTTTATGTCTGGCTTCTTTGACCTAGTAAAACGTTTCCGCATTGTACCGTGTATCAGTACTTTGTTCCCTTGTATGGCTGAATAATATTTCATTGTATGGATAGACCATATCTGTTTATTCATTCATAAGCTAATGGACATTTGGTTGTTTCCACCTTTTGGCTATTGAGTACCTGCTTTCAATTATTTTGGGTACATACCTAGGAGTGGAATTGCTGGGTCATATGGTAATTCCATGTTGAACTCTTTGAGGACCTACAAAACTGTTTTCCAAAGGGCTGTGTCATTTTACATTTCTGCCAATCTTATGGAAGGGTTTCCTCATGTTCTTTTTTGTTTCTCATGAAAACTGTCTGTTTCTTCTGCCCCTTCAACATCCTGTCATGCCTGAGGCTCCCTCCCTTCCTTTTTGTATTTTTGCCATGCCCTATCTTCAAGAGGCTTATCGTTACACTGAATGACTTCATTGTGGGCAAGGGCTCTCTTATTTATTAATTTATCACACAAACACTTTGTTAACACCATATTCCAGGCACTGTGCTAAAAGTGTTACAAACATTACTTTGATTAATTCTTATAACACCACCAAGAAATAAGTACTATTAATATTCCCCATTGTGAAGATGATAAAATAAAATAAAATAAAAAAACAGAGACAGAGGTTAAGGAACTTGTCCAAGGTCACGCTGGGAGGGAGTAAAACAATAATGGATTAAATCTGAGTGATTCTGATGTACAGTCATGGGGAAAAGATTATTTTGAGCCATTTGCTTGGCATGGCAACATTTTTGCCCTTACATACTCTTTTTTTAAATCCAAAATGTGTTTATTAGGGTGGTGTCCCACTTATCTTGATCCGGGGTGCTTTAGTGATGCTTCCTTTTGCAGGAGCCTTCTTCTGCAAGCTAGAAGACTGCTCCTGTAGGCTGACAGATGACAGTGGAGCAGCCAACACACAGAACCACCACTTGTGCATTGCTAGAGGCAGTGGTGATTTTACAGCATCCTGGGCATTTCATGCCCATAAATTAGGAACTGGGGCTCCACACCTGGTGCTTATTCTTGTGTTCCTCTTCTCCTCTTCCGGAGAAGGATGAAGAAGATCCTTAGCTGAGGCATGTTGTCATGGAGAGGTTGTCACCATGGAACTGCCCTTCAGTACTCTTTATTACTATCACTCTTAATTATAACACTCACCTGCAATGACAATTTTAGTTATCAGTTGCCTTACTGGTACTTGGTGAAGAAGGGAGATAAGCAAAACTTGCCATAACTTTCTTAGCAGACTATATTAAGAGGTGTCTTCCAAACTACAAGTTGGGATTTGCTCCTTGCTCCATTGCAGTGATGGCCCAGCCTTGCACATTCCAATGACATACAGCCTAGTGGGAGCGTTGCTGGTAACGCTCACCCCTCAGGACACAAGAAGCACATTTAATTAATTTATTTTTAAGTATATTTTATTGATTGTGTTGTTACAATAATTTCAGTTTCTTTCCCTTTTGCTCCACTCTGCACAGTACCCCGCTTCCCTCCACCAATCCCACCCCCCTTAGTTCATGTCCATGGGTCATGCATATAAGTTCTTTGGCTTCACCCTTTCCTATATTATTCTTAACTTCCCCCTGTCTATTTTGTACCAAACAATTATACTTCTTAATCCCTGCACCATTTCCTCATTTCTCCCCCTTCCCTCTCCCAGCTGATAATCCTCCGAATGATCACCATACCTATGATTCTGTTCCTATTCTGGTTTGCTTAGTTGGATTTTGTTTTTATTTTTTACATTCATTTGTTTATAGGTGTGAGTTTGTTGTCATTTTAATGTTCATAATTTTGATCTTCTTTTTCTTAAGTAAGTCCCTTTGACATTTCATATAATAATAGCTGGTTGATGATGAACTCCTTTAGCTTTACCTTGTCTGGGAAGCACTTTCTCTGCAATTCTATTCTAAATGATAGCTTTGCTGTATAGAGTAATCTTGGTTGTAAGTCCTTGCTCTTCATCACATTAAATACTTCTTTCCAGTCCTTTCTTGCCTGCAAAGTTTCTTTTGAGAAATCAGCTGATAGTCTTATAGGCACCCCTTTGTAGGCAACGCTCCGCTTTTCTCTTGCTACTTTCACGATTCTCTCTTTATCTTGAACCTTTGGCATTTTAATTATGATGTGTCTTGGTGGGGTCCTCTTTGGGTCTAGCTTTTTTGGGACTCTCTGTGCTTCCTGGACTTGTATGTCTACTTCCTTCACCACATATGGGGAATTTTCCTTCATTATTTTCTCACATAAGTTTTCAATTTCTTGCTCTTCCTTTCCTCCTTCTGGCATCCCTATGGTTTGGATGTTGGTGTGTTTAAAGTTGTCCCAGAGGTTCCTAAGTCTCTGCTCATTTTTTTCAAATCTTGTTTCCTCATTCTGTATTGGTTGGCTGTTGTTTTCCTCCTTATGTTCAAAATCATTGATTTGAACCCTGGTTTCCTTCCCTTCACCTTTGGTTTTGTGTACATTTCCCTTCATTTCATTTAGCATAGCCTTCACTTCTTCCCTTATGCATTTGCCATACTCAAGCACATCTGTCAAGCCTGTGAGCATCTTTATCACCAGTTTTTTGAACCCTGCATCTGTTAGGTTGTCTATCTCCTCATCTGTTAGGTTGGCTATCTCCTTGTTGCTTAGTTCTCCCACTGGAACCTTGATATGTTTCCCCATTTGGGCCATACTTCTCTGTCTCCTCATCTTGACAGGCTCCTGTGTCTGTTTGCCTCTGTGTCTTAGGTAAGCTGTCACTCCTGTTACATTGTAAGGGGTAGAGCCTTAGGTATTCGTCAGTACAGAGTGACCCATTTCACCACGTTGTGGTACTATATGTGGGGAGGTGGGCTCAAAGAGGGAACAAAGATACTTGCTCAGCACTCGCCCCTTTTCCAGGCACTTCTCCCACTTCCCTATGAGACTGGCACTCTTTATTTGTTGGCCTGGCCATCATTCCCAAAGTGGGTGGGTCTGCGGATGTTTTAGGACTGTGGGGCCCTTTAAAAAAGCAGACTCTGCTGAGAAACCAGCAGTTTCTTCCTCTGCCCCAACCCCCACTGGTTTGCACAGTCAGAAGCAATGAGGCTTCAACTTGGCTGGAAGTCCACTATTTTGTTTTTTTAACTGTCTATACTGAGGACTTATCTTTAGCAATATTAATTTATTAGTCTGGGGAGAGGCCCAGCTGGGAGGTAGGTTTTAGAAGCTCCCAAATGATTGTAATGTACAGCCAGGACAGTGAACCACTGATTTAGGCTGGTTTATGTCACCTGCCCATCACTAAACTAACAGTCACCAGGAGAATACTAATTGGCTTAGAAAAATGAATCTCAGAATATGCCACCCCCCGCCCCCAGCAGAAGCAGTTGGGAACCAGTCAGAAATGCAAATTATCAAGCACCACCAAGACCTACTGATTCAGAAACTCTGGGGGTGGGATCAGCAATTTGTGCTTCAACAAATTTTCCAGGTGATTCTGACCCACTGACTGCCTCAGACCAATCAAACTCCTCTGTGGAGCTAGGGAGAAAATAAATATGTGAACAAAAGCTGAGTTCTGGTGGGAGAGTGGACCCCAGAGCTCTGCAGCCTTTAGCACCTCCTTCTCCCAGCATAGGCCAGAGAGGGGGAAAGAGGGATCAGAACCTGAATCCTAGAGACTCCTGGCTGTTCAGAGAGGGCCTCCCAATGTTGCCACAAAGCCTCAGCCTCTGCAGTGGGCTGTTAGGAACGGAGGAGCCCTGTTCTGTCAGTATGCAATTGTCCTCACCCTGGAGAATCTCCAGAAGTTTCTATAGGAGCAAAAGGGCTGAAATGAATGACTTGGCGTACACTTCCCCCAAGACATTGTGAACTAATTTCAACCACAGTGCAATTTACCAGGATCCTGGAAAAGAAAAAGGGTATTAGGTAAAAACAAAGGAAATGTGAATACAATAAGGACTTTAGTTAATAATATATCAATATTTATTCATAAGTTGTGACATATGTACCATACTAATGTCATATCTCAATAGGGGATATTGGGTGTGTGGGATGTGGGAACTCTGTGTAAGTCAACTTTCCTGTAAATCTAAAACAATTCTAAAATTTTAAAAAGTTATTTTAAATAGGACACATTAAGATATGAAATTCCAATGACTGGAAACACCTTTGTAAAGGGTTTTATAAAATTAAGTATAAAAGTTTCTTTAAAATACTCCATATTAAAATAAACTTGACACTGCTATATTTTTATGATCGATGCCATGTTTTTTAGCCATATTTTTAGCCAGAGTGAATGCTTTTTGGACATTTTCAGTTTAAGTAAGAGTTGAATCGGAAAATATTAATGAAATTCCTGATATGTCACACTTCCCAGAATCTGTACATGGCCAGAGTTATCAAAGAGCATTTGTCCATGTGCCTAGGAATAATTAAGAACTTATACAGAGAGTCACTTCCTTTCCTCTTAGAGTTGGAAAGAAGGAGGATGGCTGGACTCCACAGGGAATGGGATGTAGTCAAATGCATCTTGTTCTGAATCCAATTGATAGTAGTGAGCTCAAGCATAAGTTCCCTTCAGGCACTGCCCTCTTGTGTTGCCACCTCCATTTAAATTAAATGTGTTTCTTGGGACTTCCAGCCAAGATGGCAGCCTAGACAGACACACTGCATCTCCCTCCACAACTAAGAAGGAATACAACTACCTCAAAACTAAAAACACCCAGAAGTTCTAGAAGTTCCAGAAAATCAAACTGCATGGAAGTCCAGCAAACAAAGATATAAAGAAGAAATACTCATCCCGACAGGTAGGAGGGGCAGAGCTGGGGCAGAGAGGATGAGGTGTAGTGGCAGCAGCAGTGGTGGCAGCGGCAGGCCAGCGGACAGTGCAGTTACACTTTTAAAAAGTCAGGAGGGACACCTGGGGAGTGTTACCAGCTCCTGACTAGACTGCGCAGCTCATGGTCCTAGCACCGGGGAAAATCAAGCCTCATTGCTTCTGACTGTGTGGACCAGTGGGGTAGAGGCAGAAACTGCTGGTCTCTCAGCAGTGTCCGCTTGTTTAAAGGGCCCCCATGGTCCTAGAATATCTGTAGAACCACCCACTCTAAGAACAATGGCCAAGGCAGCAGCTAGAGAGGCACCAGTCTCATAGGGAAGTGGGAGAGGTGCCTGGAAAAGGGGCGAGTGCTGGGCAGGTGGTGTTGTTCCCTCTCGGACCCGTCCCCCACACACAGCCCCACAATGTTGTGTAACAGGTCACCCTGTACTGACAAAACCCTAAGGCTCGGGGCCTTACAACATAACAGGAGTGACAACTCTACCTGGGACACTGAAGCAAACAAACACAGGAGCCTGTCAGAATGAGGAGACAGAGAAGTATGGCCCAAAATGGGAAGTGGATTAAGGTTCCAGTGGGAGAACTAAGCAACGAGGAGATAGCCAACCTCACAGATGAGGAGATAGACAACCTAACAGATGCAGAATTCAAAACACTAGTGATAAAGATGCTCATAGGCTTGACAGATATTCTTGAGTATGGCAGACATATAAGGGAAGAAGTGAAGGCTATGCTAAGTGAAATGAAGGAAAATCCACATAAAACCAATGGTGAAGGGAAGGAAACTGGGATTCAAATCAGTGATTTGGAACATAAGGAAGAAAAAAGGCAATCAACCAATGCAAAATGAGGAAGCAAGAATTGAAAAAAAATGAGGAAAACTTCCCAATTTTTGCAAAAGAGATGGACATACAGGTCCAGGAAGCATGGAGGGTCCCAGGTGAGCTGGACCCAGAGGGGACCACACCAGGAGGCATCATGATTGAGATGCCAAAGGTGAAAGATAAAGAGAAAGTCCTGGGGGCAGCAAGAGAGAGGCAGAGAGTTGCCTACAGGGGGATGTCTATAGGACTATGAGCTGATTTCTCAGAGGACACTTTGCAGGCAGGAAGGGACTGGCAATCAGTATTCAAAGTGATGAAAGGCAACCTGCAACCAGGATTACTCTATCCAGCAAGGCTATCATTTAGAATGGAAGGGCAGATGAAGTACTTCACAGACAAGGTAAAGCTAAAGGAGTTCATCATCACCAATCCATTATTATATGAAATGTCAAAGGGACTTACTTAAGAAAAAGAAGATCAAAACTATGAACACTAAAATGACAACAAACTCACACCTATCAACAACTAAACCTAAAAAATAAAAACAAAATCCAACTAAGCAAACCAGAATAAGAACAGAATCATAGGTATGGGGATCATTTGGAGGGTTATCATCTGGGAGGTGGTCGGGGAAGAAATGGGGATATGATGCAGAAATTAAGAAGCATAATCAGTTGGTACAAAATAGACAGGGGGATGTTAAGGATAATATAGGAAAGGGTGAAGCCAAAGAACTTATATGCATGACCCATGGACATGAACTAAGGGGGGTGGGATTGCTGGAGGGAAGAGGGATACTGGGCTGAGGAGAGTAAAGGGGGAAAAAATGGAAATGGAACTACTATAACAACATAATCAATAAAATACACCTAAAAATAAAAACATAAAAAACCAAAATAGCAAATAAACAGATGAAATAAGAATGAAATAATAGCAATAAATAAATAATTCAAGAAGCACCCCTGGTGATTTTAATGAACAGCAGTGTTGAGAACCACTGGTCACCTTGAACTGAAAAGAACTGATAGTGAAGAGAGAGTTCTCTCTATTTTTCTTTCCTGCGGAGCATGGAAAAAGGAACCAGGCAGCTCTGTGGCCTCTGGCAGCCATCTAGTCATTGTGAATGGAGCCAGTCTCAGGATGAAGCCAACACTGAGAAAAGCGGGACAGAGTTGAAAGGACTTGAGACATTGGTGACATCACTGAGTGGCTTCTCTCCCTGTTCTGGAGCCTGCCCTACCTCTGGGCTTCCAGTTATGTGAGAGAATACATTTCTTCATTTTTAAAGTCAATTTAAGTCACAGCTTTCAGCCACTAGTAGTCAAAACTGTTCTAACAGATAATACCAGAGATGGTGGCCAAGGGGCCATAACAATGGGTGTACTCTGAAAGACGCCTTCTCTCGGGGTCCCCCCTTCTGCACATTCCAGAAGTCTGACTCCATGAAGACAGAGGAGAGGGCAGCAGGACGGTCCCAGTGTAGTCTGCAGCTAAAGCTCCTCTCCAGACCCGGACTGTGGACTGCGCACCCATCTCCAGCTCTGAAATTCCCCAGTGCTTTCGGCTCCCCTGCAAAGGAAATGAACAGCATAGGAAAAGACCTGGCGTTTTACTTTATGTTCAAAATAATTTTCTCTTTCTGCCTAAGAAAAAAAAATCTCATAATAGTCAAACTACAGGTTACAATTGTATTCTTTATAAACTGTCTTCTTAAACTGCAAATTTGTTTTCAAGCAATAATTCCTGCTTATGTTTTTAATAGGAAAATGTTGGTAGAATATAAATATTCAACACCGGAAGCTAGTTGAAGCAAAGTAAATGTCCAGCAAATGTTTTATTGCAACAAATTTAACACAGCAGGTTACAAAACCAAATATAGAGAAAGAGTCCCCTTTTGAGAGAGAGATGTTATCATAATGGTTGTTTCTGGGTAAGTGGGAATACAGCAGTTTTTAGTGTTCTGTTTGTACGTATTTTCTACTTATTTCCCAGTGGATACATACTGCCTTTGTAGTAAAAAAGAAATGTATAGTTTTTAAAGAATGTGGGACTCATTGGCTTGTTGGCTCGTTGGCACTAAGCACGATTCCTGCCATTGTGTGCACTGCTGGAGGTGGCTGGAATCCTGTGACTTGCATTTCCCAGACGCCCTTGCCAACTGGCCCAGTTAGATGTTGCCAGTGGGGAAACTGGATGAAATTAGGGAGAGACACCCCCGCCCCCCGCGCCCCCTGCCTTTTTTTTTTTTAAGCTTCTGGCAGTGGCTGTGGCAGCGATGTGGGCTCCAGTAACCTTCCGCAGCTCCAGCGACAGCATCAGTGGCTGGGGCAGCAGCCAGTTCCAACAACAGCAGCGGGTTCACACAGTGTCAGATGCCAGACATTCCTGGGCTGATAACATCACCACTGCTTTTTTTTCTCTCCTGCTTTAGGAGGTCCTGTTTTCCCGCAGATGCTCTTCTCTAGGTCACCACACCTTCCCCTTTCTGTTTCTCCAAGCTTTCCAGCAGTCTTATAACTACTAGTAGTCAAAAACATTCTAACAGATAACCTAATTTCCTTAGGATAAATTCCCTGTTTGAAATACCTAGAATGGTTTGTTTTCCCAACTGGACACAGACTGATAGGCCTACGCACAGTCAGTTCCTACAACGAATTCACCAACTCCTCCCAATTCTGCTGCCTCTGTAATTCCAACCTTTCCTCTTCTCCCTGTCCCCACTGCTGCCACCAGCCCTGCCCGCTCTCTCCATGTGGATTCCCGAACAGCCTTCTCTCAAGTCTCCCTCCCCTCACACCTGCCCCACATCAGTCCATTGTCTGCACAGAAGCCAGAGCAATCTTCCTTAGACATAAATACTATGGTATCACTCTCCTTTGTGAAACCTCTGGATGTAAAATCCAAACTCACCAACGTGGCCCATGAGGTGTCAGGGGCCAGCTCATCAATGTGCCTTGTTCTCTACTCGCTGTGACCCAGTCACACCATTTTTCCTTTAGTTCTTGAAACAAGCGAGCTCTTTCCTACCTCAGTGACAATGCATATGACATCTTCACCTTAGAACACACTTTTCCCTGCCATTTATAAAGTGCCTTCTTCTTATCATTTCCTACATGTTTTTTCTTTTAAAAAGCCCTCTTCACCACCCTACAAAAAGTAGCATTGCCCATCTCAGCTTCTTGCTTATTTCCTTCACAGTGCCTATCAAAACTTGGCTTTTTCCTGGTTTGTATAAATGAGTTTGCTTTATGTCTATTCCTCCCAGAAGCCAGTGGGCAGGGACATGTTCACAGTATTTCCAGTGCCCAGCACAGTACCTGATACAAACCAGATGTTCACTATACACAAAAATCAAGGAAATCAGATTTATTTTGATCAATTCTTGGTTGTTGGATATTTAAATTATGTTTCCCTAGAGAATAAGCCAGAAGTTAATTAAAATCTAAAAAGAAAAAAAACATTTTAGCAAAACAGACCAAATTGATAAAAGATAGAGTTAAAATATCTTCCCATGACATAGTAGCAAAATATTCTCCCAAATATGATTTGGTCCAAGTTCTTCTGCTGACAAATTTGCTTTTGCCTATATTGATTCAACTCCATTAGCTAAAGTTGATTCAGGTATCCAAGCTGGGTCCTGAGTCACTTTGAAGGCTCTGTGTGCAAGAAGCAGAATCTCACTTAGGATTGGCTCTCATTCTTGCAACACTTTTAGCTCTTGAGTTCTTATATCTTTCAGTCAAGCATTCATTCATTGAGTCAGTAAGACAGTCAACAAATATTTTCTTGCATGCTTTCCACTCGCCACACATCATAAACGGTACACATAAATAAGCACAGCGATTTCTGGGAGTGACCAAGTGCTGTGAGAAAACAGCTGTGGAATGTGCTGAGCTGTGGAGGGGCACCATCAAGTCACTGGTCGGAGAAACCTTGCCTGAAAAGGTAACCCTGGACCTGAGGTCACAGTTACTAAAAAGGACTCAGCAGGGCCACACTAAGACTTTGGAGGCCTTAAACAGGACAAGACTGTAATGTACTCCCTCCTTCCCACCCAACCCCAGTTAATTCAAAATTGAAAGAAAACGTAAAAAGGCTTAAAATAAGTGCAAAGAATGTCAACAAAGTTCTGATACCCACACCCTCACCTCCCGCCCATGACAACTACTCCAATACTTTTTGGGAAATATCTAAAATCAAATTCATTCCAAAATATTTTCTCATTTACAGGGCTCTTTCTTTGCTGGTTCTCCAAGTATACGTTTCATCTGTTTCCTGAGTTACCTAGTACTTAAAGCCATCTATGCAAAAGTCTGAGGTGCATCCCTCATCCCTAGCTCAGGATGTCTTACATACCTTGATCCCCCTTTCCATTTCTGAACCTCTTGTACATGTGGGGTCGCCGACTCTCTCATGTAGATGGGGTTCCCATACCTATGTGTGCATTAAATCTGGTTATTTTCTCTTGCTGCTCTGTCTCATGTCTATTTGATTTTTAGACCAGCCAGAAGAACCTTGAAGGTAGAAGAAAGTTTGTTTCTCTCCCATATCATCTTTTTAAAACGTAAAATAAAATTGTACTCCCTTGACAGCTGAAAATTCCACAACAGTTTTTGATTTTATTTCATAAATAAAAATAAATAAATAAAACTCAGGGATCAGCAAACTTCTTCTGTAATGGGCCACAGAGTAGGTACTTTAGGCTTTGCCTGACCTGTGTTGTACTGTAATGATGGGCTGGGCTTCAAAGGGTCATTGCAGGATGATAAGAAGAACAGATGTTTAGTAAATAATAAAAGTTTTCCCTGCCATATAGGTGGATCAAAAAAAGCTTATCACTGATAATCTCTTATATAGGCAAGGCCCTAATTTAAGTTCTTTTAGGTAGTTAAAGGGAGAGGCAGAAGTTTCTCTTGAACCTAAAGTTGCCTTTAGCTCAAATCAATTGTGTATCACTGAGGCACATCTTGGAGTGTCTTGTTCTGGACCCCCGCAATGATTTCGCATCTGTGTAGAGAATGGCTGGGAGAAGGGTGGGCATGGCAGAGACCAGGTAGAAGCTCTAATGGGAGTTGAGGTGAGACATGGGGGCTTGGACTTGGGTAGGAGCAGCAAGATCACATCTCCTGAAGGGCCAGCCCTTCTGAAGTTCCAACAACACCACTTACTTTCCTCCTAAAGGTGCTTCAGATGTCCTTTTGCACAATGTTCAGCTCTTTTCAGTAGAAAAGGATGCCTTTTGAGCCTTCCTATCCAATTAATCATCTTATCTGAGAGGTCTTTGAAGTGTTTCAGGCTTAGCAGGAACTTCCAGAAGTTTGGGGAAGGAAAAAGGGGCAGTTGATAAATCTGACGTGCTCAGTGACAGAAAGTGGCCACACAGGGTGATCGGATCATAAACTCCTAACTGGGCGGGTCATGGTGGATAGTGACAGCCAGGCCTATAACTTTCCTGGTAGAAGGTTTAGCTTTGCTCTAAGCAAACCCTGTCCATCTTGTGCATCTGGGTTAATACGCCTTTGAAATGTCAGACTCCTTGGAGGTGTAACCACCCTCAAGGGAGCACATTATCTTGTTGCCCATATACCAGCCCTATTTATTGCAAATGTTGAATGTTAGCCATCCTGTAATCCAATCATAGAAGTTCAACCCTCCTGTTTTCTCCCACCTCCTTTATCTCAGTCGGTCGGCAGCCGTCCGTCTCGAGAGACGATGGTGTAGCTTCTTAAGAGTCTATCTGCACCGCCGAGAATGGTTGTGCAGTTCGACTCGGGAGTGACACGGTATCTGTCTCCTCCCGTGTTGAATCGACATCTTGCGATGACGCTGGAGTTTCCTCTCCAGTGGAGCTGAAGCTACAGAGCCTGGGCAGGGTGATATGGAGGGTCTGCTGTTGCCCATGCAGCAGACCCCCCCTCTCTTCGCAGCTGAAGGGTCCAAGGGAAAGACGGAGTCGATACAGCTTGGCTTCAGGTGCGCCGCAGGAGTTGCCGGTGTTGACTACAACGTCAAACCGCCTTAGGGACTCCGGCTCCGGATTTTCTGTCAGGGTTTACTCCCTTAGCCTTTCCCCTGAAGAGGTATGCCGCAAGGCAGCGGAGGTTTTTTGGAGTCAGAGTTTTCCTTCTCTGATGTGCCCTGACTGGAAGATCGAACCAGCGACACTTCGCTCGCAGGCCGACGTTCAATCCACTGAGCCAAACCAACCAGGAAATTTAAGTATATAGTTATCGATGAATATACATGTTGCAAGAAGCACTGAACTCATTTTGTCCTAAGTCCTCCTCCCTGCAAGTGTACCAAGTGATTTTTCACATCCTCTATGTGATTGAACTCTAAAAGCCTAGAAGGTAGGTTCTAATATGTCCACCTTCGAGATGAGAAAACCCAGCCCGAGGGGATCAAATGATAGACCCGTCACTGGTGATGGCACCTGCAGGGCTTCACGCCACCCTGGTTCCAGAGTGCATGCGCCATTCCTCTTCTGCCGCACAGCGCTCCCTTCCTAACCCCTCAGTGGGGAACTGCTGAGATGGTGTTCTCAGGGTGAGAAGCATGTGTGCATATTCCAAATGCGTAATTCTACACCTATTTTGGGTGCAGGTGGAGGACTTAGGTTTACAGAGGTCAGGAATATTTCAGAATAGAGGTGAACCAATGTTGGCCGCTGAGAGCTGAACGCTGACCTAAGAGGATACACCTCCATAGCAACTGGTTCGGATTCCAGCCACAGGACTCCTTTATCTACCCCCAATGGATTACACGTACTCTTCCTAAGTTCCCTCATTTAATTCCAAATGTATAAAAAGAACTGCAAAACTGTCATCCTCAGGAGCATCTTCTCAGACCATTGAGGTATTTCTTCCAGGCATGTCCTCAATTTGGCTCACATAAACCCTTCTAAAACTTTCTATAGGTTTGGAAGTTCTTACATTGGACAGTCTGGTATCCCATTTAGTTTCCAAATGTGTAGAAAGTCCCCCAGGGCCTCTGCCAGCTATCAGAGCTACGAGTTACACACAATGGATGCCCATGTCATTCTCTAGCTTTTCCAAGTGACAAGCTGGTGGGAACCTCAGGAGGTCAGAGACAGAGTCCTGGTGCAATGCCCCCTCTCCCCCTTACCACAGGGCAGAGTCTTCCGGGCTTTGCTCATGGGCCTACCTGGGGGAGCGTTCCTGCTCAGGAGTGGAGACTCTATCTGCAGCAGGCCTGCGTCACTTCAGTGTGACCCACAGGAACGCGGCCTCTTTTCCCTAACTGGAAAGCTCCCAGTCTGCTGGCTGTACAGTGGCTGGCTGGTGCCGCTGCATCTGTTTTCTTCTACTGGGAAGGGAAGGGGGCCGGGCTGTGGACAGAGACAGAGGTTGGAGTTTCTCACAAAATTTTCTTGACTGATGGAAATGGCTGGTTTTTACCATATCTCTTTTGTTCACTCTTGCTATTTAACTGTATACCAGGTTCAGCTTGATTTTATTTTTTAATTTTTATATCCTCACCAAAGGACATTTTTTTTTTAATTGCTTTTAGAGAGGGACAGGAGGGGAGGAAGCGAAACATCGATGCGAGAGAGAAGCGTCATTTGGTTGCCTCTTATATGTACCCAGATTGGGAATCAGGGATTGAGGATACAACCTGCAACCCAGGTATGTGCCCCAACCGGAAATCAAACCTGCAAACTTTTGTTTACGGAATGATGCTCCAACCAACCGAGCCACACCAGGCAGGGTTCGGTTCAATTTTTAAAAAGTAAATTGCTTTCCTCTAGTCATTGTGGATTTGAGTTGGAATCTTCGGTGTGGGACTGCCTGCAGTAGCCTTCGTCTTATAAATCTGAAGGCAAATCAGATGAAGACAGAACCTGAGAGTCACCACAAAATAAGACTGGCAATAAAAAGAAAGGTTTGTAGAGTGTTTTTAGTTTTGTTGTTGTTGTTGGTGGTGGTTTTTTTGTTTGTTTGTTTGTTTTAAGGAAGGAAGATAGGAAGGAAGGAAGGGAGGGAGGGAAGGAGGGAGGAAGGGAAAATTTAGGAGGAGCTACTCCTCAGCCTGCCCTCTATTTTTCAGTTTCCTGCCTCCTTTATTATTTTTTAATTGTAGTTTTTAAAAAAGCCATATAACTTCACTTCTTGATTTATGTGCCAGTAATCTTTCCTGCCGGCCTGGTTTACTCACCCACCACCCTCCTCAAAATTTCTCCAACTGCCCCCAACCCTCCTTCCCCCACCTCCCCACTGAAACAACTTGTATCTGACAGTTGGCAAAGGGAGACAAACAGAAAGTGAAAGCCCAGGTGATTTTTAAAAGATAAGAACTGTTTAGAGGCCGCTTGCCTCCAAGAAGACTGACCAGATTAGAGTATGATCTGGAAACTTCAGTGCATTGCCATCTTCTTGTTAAACATAACACAGTTGTGTTTCAAATCAGAGTCAGAAATGCCAGGGAGAAGAAACGGCTCGGGTTAGGGCGGCTGGTCTGAGCTCCACCAGGCACCTCAAGGGCTGAGAGATCGGGGCTGACAAAAGCGGAGGGCACCATGGAGTGGCTGAAGGCCATGTGGACTCGGCTGCAGAGGCTGGTCTTCATCTGAGAGCAGAGTGGTTTGGGACCCTTAAGGAGAAGGTGTGAGGGATGGGGGGGCTGTGCAGGATTGGGGGTTCATGGGTTAAGTACAGAGTGGTGTGAATCTCAAAAGGGTGGGAGCATATCAGAATCACCTGTGGAACTTCTCCAAACTCTAAAATTTAATCCATCCCTGTCCCCCATCCCACCCACCCCTCACATCCGTCCACATGCTCCTCCCCTCACTGTGGCCTGAACCTCTGTAACTAACAGGAACGTGTCTACCTCCCAGGTGTCTGGGGGCCCAGAGTGTATGCCAATTTTGTGGAGCTTGAAGCTGATACAATTGTAGGGGCCCTCTTAAAGAAAAATGACAAGACAGAAAATATAAAATGCCTGCAACACAGTACAAAATGCACTCAAAGCACTCCGGTGCCACAAAGAAATCTGCCTCATTCTACCTGGTCCTGCTTTATTGTGTGAATGCACTATCATTTATTTCTCTGTTCTCCTGCTGATACACCCATATATTGTTTCCAGACTCTCGCTATTATATAACACATTGCCAAGAGTACCTTTGTACCTATATTAATTCCCATGCTTGAGAGCATAACTGGAGGGCAAAATTCTAGCAGTAAAAATCACTGGGTGAAAGGATTTGTGTGTTTGCAATTTTGATAAATATTATCAAATTACTGTCTGTAGAAATTGTTCCAGTTTACCCTCTTATCAGCAGGATATGAGGGTACCTGGTTCCTATACCCTTGCTGATACAACGATGACGCTGGAGTGTCCTCTCCAGTGAAGATGAAGCTACAGCGTCATCGCAAGATGTCGATTCAACACGGGAGGAGACAGATACGGTGTCACTCCCGAGTCGGACTGCACAGCCATTCTCGGCGTTGCAGATAGACTCTTAAGAAGCTACACCATCGTCTCTCGAGACGGACGGCTGCCGACGGCTGATACAACATTATTATTGTTATATCTTTGTTAATCAGATAGATGAAACATTCTCTCTCGCGCGCGCTCTCTCTCTCTCTCTCTCTCTCTCTCTTTCTTCCCTGTCCCTTAAATACTTTTTTATATATTTAAGCCACATATGTGTGTTGCTTGTTTGGTCAACTGTTCATATCTTTTGCCCACTTTATTTTTTCATAAACCAATAACCCAGCTGGTCTTTTTCTAATTGAATAGTAGAAAGCCTTTATATTTTAGGGAAATTAGCCCTATAACATTAATACGCAAATATTTTTCCCAGTTTTTTTTTAAATTTGTCTTTGATTAGGGTTATAGGGTCTTTGCCATCAAATTTTTCTTAACATCATCAAGAATAACCAAGAGAGGGTTATTTTAGCTATGGTGGTCAGGAAAGGCTCCTTCAAAAAGATAACACTTGAGCTGAAACCTGAAGATCTCATGTGCATCTGTTTGCACATGTGTCTCGTGCAAAGAGCAGAAGACAAGAGCTCTGGTCAGCGGGCTCTCAGGCAGGAACGTGCTGGATGTGTTAGAGGAACTGAGAGGAGCCCCAGGAAACACAGGGCTCACGAAGTGGGAGAGCCAGACACAGCCCAAACCCGGAAGCTTCTGCAGGCCAGGGGAAGAAGTTGGGGTTAGCTGCAGGCCCCAGAGGGGACCTAAAATCAATGGAGAGAAACAACAGCAAGGCCATTCTAATAATTATCCCTGTCCAGCATGGAACAGGCTCCAGGAATATTTATCAAGTGTTTCTGTCCCCAGAAGTGTTTAGGCAGAAATGTAACACAGCTGGGCCGAAACACCAATGGAAACTCAGGCATTAGATGGGGGTTCAACCAGGTGACATTTGCTGCATATCCCCCTGCTTTGCCCTTTCCTTGTGGTTTCTCTCCTGCTTTTCTTTTCTTAAATTTTTATTTCTCCCTTTCCTCCCTCCCTTCCTTGCCTTCCTTTCTCCCTACCTCTCTCTCTTTCTTTCTTTCATCCTTTTCCATGTGATAGACTGCCAATGGTTTATTCTTGACTCCACTGATAACATTAAAAGCCAAGGTAATATAGTGCTTACATAGAAATAACTTTCTATTTTCAGTGACATCTCTTTATAGTCATGCCACGCATGTACCTGGCACTAAAACTCTCTTTGGCCCAGGAGTCCCAGAGGGCAGAAACCACATGTTTTCCCTCCTGTGTTGTCTATTGGAGACATGGATCCACCAGGTGCTCAATAAACAGGTGATGTTAATATGCATTACCCCTGGCTGGTTTGGCTCAATGGATTGAGCGTCGGCCTGCGAGCTAAGTGTCGCTGGTTCGATCTTCCAGTCAGGGCACATCAGAGAAGGAAAACTCTGATTCCAAAAAACCTCCACTGCCTTGCGGCATACCTCTTCAGGGGAAAGGCTAAGGGAGTAAACCCCGACAGAAAATCCGGAGCCGGAGTCCCTAAGGCGGTTTGACGTTGTAGTCAACACCGGCAACTCCTGCGGCGCACCTGAAGCCAAGCTGTATTGACTCTGTCTTTCCCTTGGACCCTTCAGCTGCGAAGAGAGGGGGGGTCTGCTGCATGGGCAACAGCAGACCCTCCATATCACCCTGCCCAGGCTCTGTAGCTTCAGCTTCACTGAAGAGGACACTCCAGCGTCATGGCAAGATGTCGATTCAACACGGGAGGAGACACTGTCACTCCCGAGTCGGACTGCACAGCCATTCTCGGCGGTGCAGATAGACACTTAAGAAGCTATACCATCGTCTCTCGAGACGGACGGCTGCCGACGTTAATATGCATTCACAGGCTGGTTCTGCAAAATGACTCATTGCAGATAGTGTGGTTTCCTCTTAACAGCTGAGATTTAGGAACAGTGAGGACAATGACTGGTCCAAGGAGTCAGGACAGGAAATGAATTTGAGGTAAGCCACAATCCTGGATGGGACTGCTAAGTCAGAATGCAGTGGAGAAGGTGCTGAGAGGCAAGAAGAAACAAGACATTCATGAGATTTCTAGCATGGGGACACCTTCAAACTTTAGGTGGACACTGTCACACCATACTAGGTAGGGTAGGATCTGAAACTGAGGTGGGAAGGAAAATAGACAAAGAAGACAGAGCAGGCTGCTCTCAGGACCGGGCCAGAATGGAAGCAAGCCAGCAGGGCAGTGGGAGGGCAGCGGGGGCGGGGTGGGGGGGATAGAGACGAGTTTACAGCACAGAGAGCCTTTGCTAGGCCAGGAACTCCTAAGTGATTTACATCTTTTGCCTGATTTAAGTTCACAGCAGCTCTAAAAGTTACAAATTATTATCCTAGTTTTACATTTGTGGAACCTGAGGCTAAGAAAAGTCAAGTGACTTCCCCAAAGTCCCACAGTTGGTAGGTGATGGCACTGGGGTTTAAGCCAGTCCTATTCTAAGGCCTCGCTCTTTCACTCCATCCAGAAAAGTAGTGAGTTCCCCTGTTAGTGCACAGACGTTGGCTGGGCAGCCCAGGGAGAGATGGGGAGGTCCCCAGGGCAGGTAGGATATGCCTTCAACTCGATGACCTGGGCCAGCACATATGTTCTGCTCTTGGCAGAAGCAAGACAAAGAGAACCACAGTGACAAGTTTGCTTGGCTTCCCTCCCCAGCTAAGTCAATATCATGGTTGTTCCAGTGTCATCTTAAACCAAATAATATGTTAGTGTTTTCTTTCCTCAAAGAAAGACATCAGTGTACTTAGTTTGGATGCACTGACTTATTTCCAATTTCTTATTTTCCTGGGGCCACATTCTCTTGACACATCTCTCTTCTATATGTAGCAACAACACTAATTTGGAATTGGAATCCTACAAAAAGGAAAATAAATCCTAAAATGCTTTTTTTAAAACCTGAAACTAATATAATATTGTATATCAACTATAATTGAAAACTAAAAATTATTTTAAAAAATAATAATTAAAAAATAAAATGCTTTTTTTTAACCCACCATGTATATAGTTGGAGATGGGAGTGGTCCTGATTTAAACACATTGCTGTACAATTAGATATGAAGAATCCCAAATTTTATGATTTACTCATCACTTACATTATAAAATTTGTTGAATGCAAGAACAAAGGCAAACATTTCCAAATGGGGAAGAGAGGTAATCAGCCCAAAATATACCAGAGAGTAAGAGTTAACTTTCTGCTTTCTAAGAAATTGATGAATCCATTCCACATGAGTCGTTGCCTGCCATATACTTTTCTTATCAATGAGAACATAAAGTATATCTGTAAAGCTTTTATTATGGAATAAGTTCAAACAAAAATATTTACAGAACACAGGGACTATTCCTTATGCAAATTGTGAACTAGAGAATGCCAAAAACCAAAAGAAGACGAAAGTGCCTGCTGACTTAGGACTAGGCCCTCCAAGAAATTTCCACTTTTAGGACTTCGCATTTAGTTTCACTCTCTATTAGCCATCATAGCCTCAATTGTGCCACTCACTTGGTAAGTGTGAGACTTAGTAAGTTACTTCCCCTCTCTGGGCCTCGGGGTTCTCACATATCAAGTGAGGGCCATAGAAGTAAACACATTCTTGAGATACCACCTCCCGTGGTTCAGTGCCAGCTGTACATCCCACTGTCTCTTCCCATTCATTCCATGATCTAAGCCAGAGCTGATGGACTTGTGAATAATGCCAGGACTCTGTAGGAGAAGGAAATGTATCCGGTCTTCTGTGCTTTTCTTGAAGCAATAAACATATACTCTGTGCATAAAACACACCACTACCATCCAGGCAGGGGTCCTTCTGCACCTTCTCCTTAAGGGGCTGGCAGGACTAGTGGCTTTGTCATGTGATCACATGGCTCAGGTATCATAAAAGTTAATCATCTTGTGAACCAAAATACCATGGCTTCATTTTATTCAAAATCTAGTCTAGGTTAATTTTAAGCTAATCATCCCATACATAAAATCACCAGGAATTTAGTTTCTTTTTAGTCACTCCAGTTTTTTTAGTTGCTCGTGATTATTTTTATTTGTCCTTTGACACTAATGATAATAACAGTAAACTGTTTGCTGAACAGACGTTTGCATAACTTTTGTCATACATGTCCATCTGATGAACTCTGACACTTGGTTAGAAAATGCGTAATCTCATAAGAGCAGGTTTCCTCAAGAAAAACCACTCTTGAAGACAAGTTAGAAGTTTTTGTCTTTAATTCCTGTTTTAGACTTGTTATAAACATGCAAATTTATTTTCCAGTTCATTCAATCTGCCATCTCTAAATCTTTAGGGAGAATTACAGAAATGGAGATAAAATCTTGGTAATTTATGCAATTTTATCACTTCTACTGATCCCATAAAAGACTCCATCTGTCAAATTATCTTCTTTAAAAAAAACAAAAAACCTTTTATAATTTTCTTTATATGGGAATGTTGAAAACGAGTAGTTTAAGTATCTGTGTCATGAAAACTATTGACGTTCCAATAAAATCTGTTCTTTCTAAATTATCTGTTCTTGAGCCTCTTTTGAGATGAAACTGCAGCTTCTATCATTTGTTTATAATTTGCTTGTGCAGCTTGGGATTTATTGCTTTGAGTGAATATATTATGGCATGTTTGGGAAGTGCAGAATAAAATATTCTTATGTTAACATATTCTGTGATTTGGATTCCAATCCATAATCAGTACGTCTTTCTTTTTAAAATTTCAACTGCTTCAGTTTTATTGAAAGCAAAAATAGTAAGCATGAAAAGAAGAGAAACCTAGTTGAATCCCATCTTTGATCATATATTTTAAGTTTTGTTTCTGTGATCATAGGCTGTGTGAACACCAACGCACCTGAGCGTCTGAGCTCCACTAGAGAAACAGTGCATCACCACCACTGTGAGTTTTTGGATTCCTAATTTTAATTGGGCTCTCATTGTACTAATATTTGATTAGCTCTCTCCTTCTCTCAATGACTATGCCTGAGCTTCAGTTTTCTTTTGCAAGACCCATCTAGGACTGTGAGATGAAATACAGAATGACCAGTACAATTTGAATTTCAGTTAAACAATGAATAATTTTTAGTGTCTGTCCATTGCAATATTTAACATGTTCTATATTTGTATTTGCTAAATTTGGCAAACCTACCCCTAACTTCTCTTCCTCCCATAGACAACTTTGTCTCATGAGAGTCTTTAGCAAGAACTCCTTCAACTTCCTGCCGCCTCCTCTTTAAATTTACCTCCCTTTCTCTCTTCCATGTTGGTGATTAGCCTGTTCAAGAACAGCCTACATGCTGAGCTCCTGACTACCCTCTCCCTGGCCACGCCCTGTGTGAGATGCAGAGCCAGAGGCAGTATTATAGTATGAACGCATCCTACGGAAGCCAGCACTGGAATGCATGTGTTTAGTGGAGGAAAGCAGTTACAAATATATGGAACCAGAAGTCAGCCTATTAAAAAACTCTTCCTAATTTTACAGTCATATAGGAAAGAAACCTGTTAGCATTACCAGATTTGAAAACAATCTTAAACACTTACATGACATCATCAATAATTATTCTGATGCTGAAAGAATGCTTTCTAAGCTATCAATTTTTACAAGTGCAAACAATTATGCTAGAGGAAAGATTGAATTACCTTCCTATTTACTCTGTGGAAAGTGATAATTAATTACAAAATCATTGTCATCTGAAAAGCTGATTAAGAACTAGGAAGTCAAAAATTTAGGAGGAAAGTATGTTAGAGGTATTTTAAAAAGTTATTTTTTTAAATCCTTACCCAAGGATATGTTTTTTGATTTTAGAGAGAGGGGAAGTGTAAGGGATAAAGAAGCCAGTGACTCTCAAACCAGTAGGTGATAATTAACAGATGAATCACGGAAAAAGGGCGGGGAAATGGCATTCCGCTGCTCCTCCCACTTATTTCTGGGGTCAAAAGGAGGAAGATTGTCATCACCAAATGCAGAAAAATGAGAAGATGCAACTAGATAACTTTGCAAATAAATTGGAGATAGACCTATAACTAGATTACCCTTAGTTAATCACACCCTTGCCCTGGCTGGTTTAGCTCAGTGGATTGAGCGTCGGCCTGCGAGCTAAGTGTCGCTGGTTCAATCTTCCAGTCAGGGTACATCAGAGAAGGAAAACTCTGACTCCAAAAAACCTCCGCTGCCTTGCGGCATACCTCTTCAGGGGAAAGGCTAAGGGAGTAAACCCCGACAGAAAATCCGGAGCCGGAGTCCCTAAGGCGGTTTGACGTTGTAGTCAACACCGGCAACTCCTGCGGCGCACCTGAAGCCAAGCTGTATCGACTCCGTCTTTCCCTTGGACACTTCAGCTGCGAAGAGAGGGGGGGTCTGCTGCATGGGCAACAGCAGACCCTCCATATAACCCTGCCCAGGCTCTGTAGCTTCAGCTCCACTGGAGAGGACACTCCAGCGTCATCGCAAGATGTCAATTCAACACAGGAGGAGACAGATGCCGTGTCACTCCCGAGTCGGACTGCACAGCCATTCTCGGCGGTGCAGATAGACACTTAAGAAGCTACACCATCGTCTCTCGAGACGGACGGCTGCCGACGACGACGACGAATCACACCCTTAATTAAGTACTTAATCGAGTTAGACTGTGAACCTGGATTAACCAGTAGTGGAGAAACAGGGGAGAAGTAGAAGGGAGGGGGAGCTAGTTGCATTAGGGTGGGGGAGCTAATCGTGTTAGTATAAAACCAGTTTTCTTTGTCTACTTTACTTCTCAGGCACATGCCATTGGCTGGCGATGCGCCTGACTCTGCAGACTTGTGAATAAACACCTCGCTTTGTTGCTGAAGTCCTGTGTCCTGGTGATTTATTGTGAGCATTTCTCACAGAAGGGAGAGAGAGAGACATCAATCTGTTGCTTCCCTTATGTGCCCTGACCAGGGATGAAACCCAGAACCCAGGTATGTACCCTGAGTGGGAATTGAACCCACAACCTCACACAACCTTTTGGTGCATAGGAATGACTCTCCAACCAACGGAACCACCCAGCCAGGGCTAAAAGAGTTAAAAAAAATTTTTTAATTATGTGACTCTAGATTTTGTGATGCTTGTGATATTTTTCAACTTAAAAAAATTTGTAATTATTGCCAATTTCTTTTCTCATTCTAAATAAATACTTATTATTGTACCTTAATTTTTATTTATAATTTTGTATTCTTTTACCTAAAACAGTCCCCACAATTAAGTGAACTTCAAGGTCTCATTTACACTTGGACTCACCCTTGTGTGAAGAAATGCCAGAACAGGAAATGCAACTGAGTCATTATCATTCAAGGTGCAAAATGCATAGAGCCCACACCAGGTGGGAAGGGGAGTAGGCAACTGATCTAGAAAATCTCTTGAGGGAAGCAAGCAGTGAACTTGGTAAACTGCAGAAATTAAAAGCAAATGCCTTTTGGCAGTTCTTTACACATTCTTGGAGTTCTCTTCACTGACAAGACAGGTTTATTTTGGAAGAAATGACTCCTCAGCCCTTAGGTCATATTCCTCAGGATTCTGTCCTTATCCTTCCCTCCGTATTCCACACAATTAAAAATTAACTACACGATCTCATCAGTTCCCATATTTATAGTCAACACCTATAATCTAATGGCATTCAAGACTGTGCCTCTAAGACTCACCTCCATCTCAAGCTTCACACGTATGAAAAACTCTTCTGAGCTTTTTGCTCGCTCACAGTGACCATGTTAACTGCCTCCCTCCCAGGCAGCCACCTTGTGGAATGTGCTCTTGCCTCCCAGCCACAGTTGGTGGGGTCAAGAGCAGTCAGCTAATCCAAGCTGGGTCCACCCAGTCTCTGTTTCTATAAACTTCCAATTGAGAGAGAGAAGGAAAAGATCAATAGACTTTCCTTCTTCAGAGAGCTGGGCATGTAAGAGGAAGGCTGAACTGTGGGGCCAGCCTCTCCCCCATGCAGAGAATCAACCAGGAGAGGCCAGTGTGCAGAGAAAGAAAAGAATGAGCGGATGTGCAAGGAGAAGCAGGGATGATCTATAAGAAAAGCCACTTAGCTTTCCAGGTCTTTTTGTCAGAACCTTTCCAATAACCCACTGGCAAAACACTTCTATATTTGCTTAACAGAGTTTTCATTTTAGCTTAAGTTAACGTGAACTGATTTCTATACTTATAACCAGAAAAGTACTTCTAACTGTTAGATATATCCACTAGGTCATATCGTCAACTCCAATTAATCAGTCCAAAAGCATTACCAAAGAGGACTGATTCTCTTTCCCAAACACAGGAAATCCTTCTATTAGAACTCATTTGATGACATCTGAGAATTTTTTTCTAGGTAGAATTTTTACAGCTCACTGCAATTTCACTACAGAAAATTTTACTGTTAAATATCATACCAGCTTCATTACAGTCATTTGGCTCACAGTCCAGCTGTTTCTTTATGGATACATGACTTCATGTAAAGTGGATTTCCCTATAGGAGACTGAGATTATTTCAACTTTTCCTGAAGTGTTAGAATAAGCTACAAATTGATAAAGGTTATCTTTATGAAGTTTACCAGTAATAATTATAGGAAATATTTTCTAACATGGCATATCATATTGGAATATATGCAAATAAGCCCTTATTTACATTTTTTAAAGGGCTGTCTTTACCTAATAATGCAATGATTTGTTTTGATAACTATCGTATTCTAAAAACACTGTACAATTGCACCTTCAAGATATAAAGAAAAATAGATTCCCATAAGTGTAAGATGTGTGGTAGAGCAGTTTATTTCAGAAGTGTCCAGGAAACCCTCTTTAAAAGATATATGTGCTAGAATACTTATTGCAGCATTATCTAAAAATTGGAAACAACATATATGTTCAACAATCAGGTGTTGGTTAAATAAATTACAAGATTCTATGTAGTTATTTAAAATAATGGTGTAGGATTATAATTGCTGATATGGAAATATATTTAGTAAGGGGAAATTACAGGTTCTAAAGCAGCAGATTTCAATTCCATTTTCATAAAGTAAATACATACATGCATACATGTTGTAGAAATCTGAAATTTCAAATGACATTTCAAAATGTAAATGATGATACTTTCCTTTAGGTGATGGAAATATGGGTGAACTACTTTAATTTCAATATTTTTTATTACATAAGGATTCTTTTTACAATGCATACATATTACCTTCATAGTTAAAACTAATAGCAATATTTTTGCTTTGAAAAGCCTCTACTTTTTTTAAAAAATTTATTTTTATTTTTAAATTATATCTTATTAATTATGCTATTACAGTTGTTTCAATATTTCTCCCTTTGCCCTCCTCCACCCAACAACTCCCACTTCCTCAGGCAATCCCCTGACCATTGTCCATGTCCGTGGGTCATATGTATAAGTTCTTTTGCTACTCCGTTTCCTATACTGTACTTTAGATTCCCATGACTATTCTGTAACTACCTATTTGTACTTCTTAACCCCCTCACCCATTCTCCTACACCACCCTCCCATCTGGCAACCATCAAAATGCTCTCTGTATCCATGATTCTGTCTCAGTTATTCTTCATTTTGTTTTCTAGATTCAATTGTTGATAGATATGTATTTTTTTGCCATATTATTGTTCATAGTTTTGATCTTATTCCTTTTATTAAATAAGTCCCTTTAATGTTTCATATAATAATAGTTTGGTGATGGTGAACTCCTTTTGTTTTTTCTTGTATAGAAAGGCCTTTATCTGCCCTTTGATTCTAAATGTTATCTTTGCTGGGTAGAGAAATCTTGGCTGTGGGTCCCCACTTTTCATAACTTTGAATATTACTTGCCAGTCTCTTCTAGCCCGCAAAATTTCCTTTGAGAAATAAGCTAACAGTCTTATGGGAATTCCTCTGTAGATAACTAACTTCTTTTCTCTTGCTGCTTTTAAGATTCTCTCTTTATCTTTAACCTCTGGCATTTTAATTATGATGTATCTTGAGGAGGGCATCTTTGCATCCATCTTGTTTAGGACACTCTGCTTCCTGGAGCTGCATGTCTATTTCCTTCACCAAATTAGGGGCATTTTCTTTCATTATTTTTTCAAACAGATTTCCAGTTTCTTGATTTTTCTCTTCTCCTTCTGGCACTCCTATGCTGCAAACATAGAACTGCTTGAGGTTGTCTCAGAGGTTGCTTATACTATCTTCAATTTTTTTAATTCTTTTTTCTTCTTATTGTTCTGATTGGTTGTTTTTTGCTTCCTTATGTTCCAAATCATTTATTTGATTTTAGGCTTCATCCACTTTAGTGTTGTTTCCCTGTAAATTGTTCTTTATTTTAATTAGTGTATCTTTCATTATTGACTGGATCTTTTTTAGGCTCTTGAGGTCCCCACTAAATTCCTTGAACGTCTTATAACCAGTGTTTTGACCTCTGCATCTGATAGATTCCTTATCTTCCTTTTGTTTAGTTCTATTTCTAGAGTTCTGATCTGTTCTTTCATTTGGGCCATGTTTCTTGGTCTCCTCATTTTGGCAGCCTCCCTGTGTTTCTGTGTATAAGGTGGAGCTGTTTTGACTCTGTGTCTTTGTAGTGTGGGCTAATGTAGTAGGTGTCAGTAGGTGTCCTGTAGGGTCCAGTGGCACAGCCTCCCCTGTCACCCAAGCTCAGTACTTGAAGTTCAACGTTTGTGTGGTCTGAGTATAACCTCTTCTCGTAGTTGTGCCTTGGTTGCTGTTGCAGGTCAATGGGAGGGATTTACCCAAGCCAGTCAGCTGCAAAGGCTGGCTATGACCACCGACGACCTACC